>NC_074711.1:78762821-78917821 GCF_947242115.1 Biomphalaria glabrata
ATTTTATTTTATCTGGTTACGATTCTAGTTACTATAAATATGTTTTTCTTTGCTTTAGTTGAAGGGATCAAAACACAATGCAAGTGAAAGACGCTATTTAATTATAAGTTATGTAATATGTATTAATTAAGTATATCAGTGCCTTATTTACGTCAAATTCGGCCAGTAAAGCTGGCCTAGGTCTCACTCTTATTTACGTCAATTTCGGCCAGTAAAGCTGGCCTAGGTCTCACTCTTATTTACGTCAATTTCGGCCAGTAAAGCTGGCCTAGGTCTCACTCTTATTTACGTCAATTTCGGCCAGTAAAGCTGGCCTAGGTCTCACTCTTATTTACGTCAATTTCGGCCAGTAAAGCTGGCCTAGGTCTCACTCTTATTTACGTCAATTTCGGCCAGTAAAGCTGGTCTAGGTCTCACTCTCATTTACGTCAATTTCGGCCAGTAAAGCTAGCCTAGGTCTCACTCTTATTTACGTCAATTTCAGCCAGTAAAGCTGGCCTAGGTCTCACTCTCATTTATGTCAATTTCAGCCAGGAAAGCTGGCCTAGGTCTCACTCTTATTTACGTCAATTTCAGCCAGTAAAGCTGGCCTAGGTCTCACTCTTATTTACGTCAATTTCAGCCAGTAAAGCTGGCCTAGGTCTCACTCTTATTTACGTCAATTTCGGCTATTAAAGCTGGCCTAGGTCTCATCCTCAAAGGGAGTATAAGAACTAGATAAAAATGAAAACTCTTAAAATATGAATTCAAGAACAAGCACTCTTGTGTGCTATTACCTTAGCATAGTGTTTCCCAAACTGTATTCCGCGAAACTCTAGTGTTCCGCGAGGCCTGAATAGGTGTCCCACGAACTACTGGAATAATTAACTAGTAGGCCACCACGTGAATTCATCTCTCTTTAAAAAATAAGCAAAGTGTTTCTCCAAATATTAGGTATTTGCGAAGAGTTCCGTTAAAGGAAAAAGTTTGAGAACCACTGCAATCTCTCTTCTTCTCGCTCTCTAGTTCTCTCTTTTTTTCTCGCTCTCTCTTTCTGTCTCTCTCCTTTTCTCTCTTTCAGTCTCTCTCCTTTTCTCTCTTTCAGTCTCTCTCCTTTTCTCTCTTTCAGTCTCTCTCCTTTTCTCTCTTTCTGTCTCCCGTTATAAATCTAGATAAATTTCTAAAAAAAAATAAATTCTAAAATATATATAAAAATATTTTTAAAAACTTACTATGAAAATGATTTTGCATAAAAGCGAAAGAACATTGTCTTATTTAAAGATGGTCTGTGGATATCAGAGGATAAAAAAAAATGACCCCTACCATGACGCAGCCACATGTTCTAATCATATGGTTTGGCTAACCTCATGTCTTCGGCGTTTGAGGCGATCGCCATTTGATCATTGAATATTGTATGCCGTGTAGGATTTCAATATGGCGTGCCTGTGTGCGTTCATGGAACAAAGTCTTTGATACGATCATGCCCGTGGAGGGTCCGACCTATTTGATGATTGGGTTTGGTTGGAGGGATAACTTCTGCTATTTTTTTTTTTATTTCGTCTCGTAACGATGAAAGCTAATTCGTTTTTTTTTCTTTTCGATGATAGGATACGTTTCGAGCAATGGGGCTTACGTTGGCATGATCTTCTAATCAGTTTGTTGATGGTCTAGATCAGTGATGCCCAAAATACGGCCCGCGGGCCACATCCGGCCCGCGACATGGTTTTATCCGGCCCGCTAAAATGAGGCACAAATTGTAGCAACTCTTCCCCTCCCACTCCTTATTTTAAAAAAAAAGGTTGAAAAATATATCTTTACCTACGTTAGGTCCCTCAATGTTACTCTGATAGATTGCTACCATGTCCATTAACATATGTGTGTTTATAAAATGGGACTCTGAATGTAGAATCTTCCAGAAAAGTGAACGGATCTTTAACTTTTTGTTGAAGATGATAATAAGCCAATATATTTGTTTTATAAAGAAAGTGTGGCTGTAAAAAAAAAACAACATATAATTGGCTTTAGGAAACAAATATTAAATATTGTTAAACTACGCTTAGAGATTGGAGGATAGATGAGAATATTTACCAAAAAAACAGACAAAAATGAGTCAGTACTAAAACTAGCTACAATGTCGCTCATATTTAAAGTAGAGAGATAAAGCAATTTTCTGACGCCTGAAAAAAAAAAGATAAACTTTAAACGTCCTATTAATTAATGTAATTACTAGATCCACGGGTTTCTGACCAAATAGTTTCATGTCAATTTCATTTAGTTTTTTACTGTATCGTTCATGTGGCCCGCGTCATGGGTGTCGGATATTAAAATGGCCCGCAGGTCGAACTAGGTTGGGCATCACTGGTCTAGATCATTTGCAAGTAAGTTTCTGAAGCTGACAGAGAAGATGAAGTCATACTCTGTGTTTTCATTGAAAGCATTCATATTTGGAAACTAGATCTAGACGTGAGTGACAAGCAGAAAGTTTAGTTTGAAAGTTGACGTTTGGAAGATGAAAATGAATCATTAATACATGGCATTTGTCTTGCCCACTTTTTCCATGCAGGTAGCTTGGTGTAATGGGGGGGGGGGGTGTATGTGTGTTTCTATGGTGATGGTGAGGAAAAGTTAGCAAGTGGTTGGTGACTATGCAGTGTGAATGATGCAAGATTGGCCTTATTGTCATAAGCTGTCCTGGGTACTCCACACAACTTGAGACGACACCAGATTGCCAGAGTGAAAAGTCGAGTTTTTGTAGTGATTTAGATTTTGCTCAAAATACCATTTTATATTATAACTAAAGTCTTCTACATTTATTTCATTTCATCTCAATATTGTAATTAAAGTTATATTTAGAATTGTTCACTAATAATTTATTCAAGCTATTTCAAGTTTTATAAGTTAAAATTGAATACGCCTACAGCAGCTTAGTTGTCTACCAGAAGCTCTCTACTACAAGTCAACGGCCGTCAACAACAGTTGGTTTATTTTGCTGTCTCTTATCTAATGTTATATGACAAGCTTTCCTCTTGTTGTTTTTCCTTTCTAATGACCCCTCATTTTTATCTTTCTATCTTTTTCTATTCCTTTCAATCTGCATATTCCATTCCTGTTTTTTATTTTAACTCCATCTATTATTCTTTCTAATTCATTTCACGTCTCTCTCTCTTTCTCTCTCTCCCTCTCCCTCTCTCTCTTCCCCCCCCCCCCCTCTCTCTCTCCCTCTCTCTTTCTCTCTCTCTCTCTTACTCTTTAATTACTTTACAATTTCTTCCATCTTCCATATACCTTGATCATTGTTCTCTCTCTCTCTCTCTCTCTCTCTCTCTCTCTCTCTCTCAGTTCCTCTCTGCCTCATCTTTTATTCTCTCACGAGAATGAATACACACATTTACTCTAGAATTAACAAAATGTTTAAATAAATACTCAGTAACAGAGCTATCATTCCATGCATTCGCCGACCCATGATCTAAACTAGTGTTTCCCAAACTGTGTTCAGCGAAACCCTATTTTTCTACGATGTCTGAATAGATGCTCCACGAACTGCTGGAATAATTAACTATAAGGCAACTACGTTAGTTACTCTCTCTAACACAATAACCAATTGGTTCCATGAAATACTCAGAATGTGCCAAGTGTTCGGTGAAGGAAAAATGTTTGAGAACCACTGAACTAAGCAATAACCAGTTGTGGGCGTTCCAAAAATTTGGCACCAATAGGCTGAGCAGTACCAAGTTGTTATGTTACTAATACACGCCATGACTGCCTTTTAGGATTCAAAGTGCGAACTTCTAGAAATGTTCAGGGGGGGGGGGGGAAATGAGAATAACTAAGGAGTACTTGCATGTAAAGGTTTCATTTTGAAGTAGACTGACATTAATATACATGACAATTATTTTCTTAGCGCCAAATAGAGCGCACAATTTCATTGCTTCTATTTAGCTCACGGCACATTTTAATACTGTCTCTGTATGGGATTAGTGAAAGAATAGGGTTAAAGAATATTTTCTGTTGACTTTTGTAAGTAACTAACATATGAACTAAACAAAGAATGTATTGGTTAGGCCAATAATAGAATATTCATCCTCAGTTTGGGACCCCTCAAAGAAAACATTAAGAAACTGGAACTGACACAAAATAGAGCAGAGAGATTCATAACAAATGAATACTCACATTTGACTAGAGTAACACCTTTAGTAAAATCACTAAATTTAGAAAGCCTTCAGGACAGAAGACTCAAAAGTAAAGTAGCAATCGTACAAAAACACTGAGCCATAATCTTCAAATACAAAAACCATACTTAATAAATACTCTGAAAGACACAAAGATAAAGGCATATTCCTTGTCCCATATGCTAAGACTAATTTGTACCAATGCTCCTTCTTCCCTAGTGCTATTAGAGCATGGAATGGGTTGCCTGAGCCAGTCAGGAAAATCAATGACTTGGCTGAAATTAAGACGCACCGTAGTTGACGGACTTCTAACGCTACATTTGGTGAAGTCACAGACAGTGGGGTTTAGTTTGTTAATGTTATTATTAGTCAGGTGTTGTACGGACTTCAAGGTGACAATTTCGTATTAGGGTCAGTGACTCGACTGTGGCCTATACGTGTTCCACTTCGTTCAAGTATCAAACGGTCTGGACTTAGTTCTATCATCTTCTTAATGAGTAGGTTTTGTTCTCTAGTAGTTGAGACACATGTAATACACCCGTACCAGAAACTCAAACAACTTCTGAGTAATCAGTCGAAATCATACAAAAGCAAGATCAAGGCCTATTACACACACAAGCCTTAAAAATGAACAATATTGGCATCAAACAAAGTAACGGACAGACTAAGGCCTGGCAGCACTTTAACGATTCCGGTAATAGTGTAGTTTACTCTGGCAGATTTGTTTTGTTATTAAAGATAAAGTCACAAGTAAATGAAGTACTTGATGTTGACGGTTGTTGACTTGTAGCACCAGGCTGCTGGTAGACAACTCAACTGCTGTAGGCGTATTATATCTTAACTTGTAAAACTTGAAATAATTTAAAAAACTTCTTTGTGAATAATACTAAATATAATTTTTTACATGCACGACTAGATGCATGAGGCGTAGGACGTAATCATCTTCATAACGTCTGTATTTTATAAGATAAGAAGGCAACGAATGTGGCCATACTAATGTCCTAAAGTTCTTCATGAAGGTCTTGATGTTTAGTAGACGTCCAATCTAGTGATGAAATCAGCGTTGTTTCGCTTAAGAAAAAAAAACAAACCAGGGCGGATGTTTTTGTAAAGCTGTCGTGTAGAGCTGTCGTGTAAAGCTGTAGTGTAAATGTGTTTTTCATCATTACAGGTCGTCTACTTATTTATGGAACTAAAAAAAAAAGAAGTGATATTTGCAAAGTTTTGGACAAACTCCCATCCTGCGATCTGCAGTCCCGTTGATGTCGCTGGAACTCGTCTGTATTTAAACTTAAGCATGATGGTAAACACACGGGCGTACACTCTCTGTCTGATCGGCAGAAGAACTCCTGGCAAGGTACACCCTCAAGGGCTGTCAATTCGTACAAGTCTACTGCCCGACAGAACGTCAATACTTTTGTTTTCCAGTGTCGGCACCAAAGTTGTTGTTGTTGTTCACGTTATTGGCCTTCACGTTTTGTTGCAGTGTGAAGACACTACTCAATGTTTAACAACACGCAATAAGCAGTGAAGAACAAAGGGTGAAGCTGGGTATTTACCTGACAGAACTGGTGATGGAAGTCATTGGCTGGGAACTTTTCTTGATGTAAAAAAATATTTTTACAATTTAGTTGATATTTTAATCGATTTTTACATTTTTTAAAAAGTATTTAAGTAAAACATTCAGTGTATTAAAAAAAAGTTATAGATATTTTTTGTTTAGACAAAGTTTCATAGTTTTGTTTTGTTTTACAAATGTCAAATGCTCATTCAGATTTGAAGGTTATTACGTCCTAGACCAAAAACTTCCGCGGGACAGGGGGGGGGGGATGACGGAGTGAGTGGTTCGAACTTGGGACTATCGAACGGCAATATTCAGCACATACCACGTGACAAGATCAGAAATATATATGTTTCTTAAAAATTTACAAGTTTAAAAAAGTGGAATTAGGCCATCAACATTGCAAATTAAGACTATTACATCATTCATTTTGATTTTTGATTGTTATAGGTGATTGTTATAAGTGATTATATAAGTGTTTGTTATAATTGATTGTTATAAGTGATTGTTTAATTTCAAACCAAGTTTTGTATTTTATCCATCCTGAAAACTAAAAACATTTGCAGCCTCCTTGTTCTAAAAATACAACCCAAAAATTGTATTCTGATAATGAACGATCGTGTACGAGTTGCATGTATAGATGCTCTCCATTCCGGAATGGTTCAGTATCCTATTCTGCTTCATATGAGCTTTCATTCAACATGAAGACGCGAGCTCTAAAAGCGTTACAGTAACCTTGTGTTTTTGAGTTGGGAGGTTGAATTCTCTATCTATCTATCTACTTATCTATCTATCTATCTATCTATCTATCTATCTGTCTGTCTGTCTGTCTGTCTATCTATCTATCAGTTTCATTTTACCCTTATAGCAATGTTAACGAACGTTAAAATTATTCTTACAACGAACTGCGAACTCCATGACTATATTGTTACTAGGAACTGCAAGAGTGATTGAACATTTTCTGATTTATTACACATTTTCAAATTAATATATATAATTTTGGAGCCAGAGTACATCTAGCATTTCTTAACATGTAAATTTATCATTTCATTGGTCCTGAGCCCCATGAATACCTCTGCGAGCATCTGTCTAAGTATCTTACTGTCCAGTCTATCTTACTGTCCAGTCTATCTTACTGTCCAGTCTATCTTACTGTCCAGTCTATCTTACTGTCCAGTCTATCTTACTGTCCAGTCCAGCTTCCTCTGAAACTTTTCCATCTCTGATCTTTATATCTCTGTTCTTTTAGCCATTTGCGAACACATTTTTGGTCATAGATAAAAGTAAAGTGGTGACATTTACAGCTTTGTACTTTCTCTTTACTGCCTTTGTCTGGCTATAGGAAACATTTGGGAACAGGGCAACTAACGAGTAAAGTCAAATCCAATTAACACTCAACTAGAAACAACGTTAATCACGGTGAGTCATACATACTCATTGACACGAAATGATATTAGCACATTTAAAAGTACAATGAACTTCACCAGAATTTAAACAAAAAATGACTAGATAAGAAACAATGTTTTTGAATGTTTCAAGCCGAATAAATGCAAATATACAGAAACAAAAAATGTTATCTACCAAGCTATGTTAACGAAACAGAAATGAAGAGAAGAAATGGAACTTAAAAGTGAACCAAATAGTGATCAGACTTTCACATTTGCAAAACTATAAATAAATAGAAAGATAAAAATGTTTAGACATTGCATGACATGACATTTCAGTCCCGACAGGCCGGAGTTCATATCACATGACCATTTCTTTTAGGAAAGTTTTTAAATGACATGAAAAAAAATACACCTCAATTATTTTCTTATTCCTTCCTTTTTCGGAGCAGTGGGGGGTGGGGGGGGGGAACTGAACATACAAAACTCACTTCCGAATCCTCCCCCAACCCCTTAAAAAAACACATTGACTTTGTGCAAACATTATAGTAAAACTTTTTCTTGTTTAAAATATGACGGATGTGACATACTTATGCAAGATGAACTATATACAGACATGCGCAGTGCATCCAAATCTGATTTAATGTCGTTGGGATGCCAGATGTTACAGAAATTTAGCGCTAAATTGGCAAACGAAAAAATTCGTTAGGTCTTAACAAACCTGCACTGAATATACCAAAACGTAACAATTCTTTGATTATTTTAACGACAATGCTCCCCCCCCCTCCTCAATCACTATAACCATATGTTTATGTGTAATGTTAGCGGAACCTTGGGTAAATAGCTGCACCAAAAACAAAACTGCTCCTTCACAGGTGGTATTTGTTTTTTGTTGCTGTAGTAATTGTTGAAATAAGTGGACGTGCCGTCCAGAGCGCCCTTCCACAGCTTCAGACATGGGCGTTCATTAAATGTGGCAAAAACTGGTTAGGGTGTGAGCGGAAGTAATTAACAGAAATAGGCGCTCTCCTTCTGTCATGACATTTAAAACAGTTTGCAGGACTTGGGCACTGTTATGTACCACTTGAAATTCTTTTACAAAACAAGTCATTCCAAAGATCACTATAACAGGCTATAACACTATAACAGGCTATAACACTATAACATGCTTTTGTCTCTCTTAGTTCTTAATCATGCGTGTGTACTATAGGTGTGATGTTATAAAATGTTAGTATAAATTTGCAAGTTTCCCGCTTGCTTCGAAGACTGATATATATGAATAAACTAAAACAGTGTAATAAATGGTGACACAAGTTTTAATTAGTTAACCACGGTATAAAATATAAATAAAGAAGGAGTTGGTTCTCTAAATAGGCTGGGATAAATTATTTCAAGTGTTCCTTATTCCCTAAGGTTATAAGAACATGGGACGGGCTACCTCAACGTACCTCAACGTAGTTCAGAGGCCACCAAACAGGAGGGCTAGAGCTCGAAGCCTGAATGCGCCACGGAAACCTCTTAGATAGCCCCCTGTCACAACTGGCCCACTAAAGAGATTGGACCATACACATACAGCAATGAGCAGTAAAGACTCAATTAAGATTAAATAATTAATTTAGCAAAATATCTAAAAAAAAACATTTTTTTTACAGAGCTCATATAGGGGAAAGACTTCAGATTTACAGGCATATTATCTTAACATAATATTATAAGATTATCTCCATTTTTATATAAAAAACAATTAATTAATTACCACTAATTAATTAATTTTGATCCTTGCATGATTTGTTAAGGACAAAGAATAATCGTTCAAAGTTTCAACTTGATCCGAGAATGGGAAGTGGGAGAAATAACGTGTACTAAATTTGTACCAGACAGACTCAAGGAGTGAGTTGATATAAGCTTTGTAAAAAATCATCCAGGAAAAGCAATGACCTAGCAGAGTTCAAATCTCTAATTCACATGTTCTACTAGAGTGAAACATGAATACACGTTTTATGTAAAAGCATCCTCTGCAATTTATTAGATAAGATAATGGATTAATGTAACAAAAGTGAATTTATTGATAAAAAATAATGATGATTCAAACTTGAATAACAACTGAACTCATTTTTCTTATGACTTCCATGCTTGGACGGCGCGATGGCTGAGCGGTAAGGTGCTTGGCTTCCGAACTGGAGGTCCTGGGTTCGAATCCTGGTGAAGGCTGGGACTCGTAATTTAGGGATCTTTAGGGCGCCTCCAGCTCTAATGGGTATCTGTCAATAGTTAGTGAAACGTAAAGGCGGTTGGTCGTTGTGCTGGCCACATGACACCCTCATTAACCGTGGGCCACAGAAACACAATTCATGTATGTCATCTTCATTTTTAGATCGCAATGTCTTAAAGAGAAACTTTTACTTTACTTTTCCAGGCTTATATTAACTTGCGTTTTCTATTTTAAATTACCAGAACAATTTCTTATTTTTAAACCCTTTTTAGCGGCCCCCGAAAGGGGAATAGAGGCTATTAGTTTTGTGTGGTCTGTCTGTACGTCCGTTCGTCTGTCTCGTTTAGATCTCGTAAACTAGAAAAGATATTGAAAATCGGACATCATGATGTTAGACCATTCATAGTTCTGATGCAACGGCTATTTTTTTCTTTTCTGAAAGCGATAAATTAAATTTTAAAAATCTACTATGCAAGCATTGTTTTTATAAAAATATACCATTTTTACAACTATTCACTATTAATGGTAATAAACGCGGGAGGCTATTTAGTAAAGAAGTTGACTATTTACCATATTTTAACACATTTATGCATATGGTTTTAGATTACCACATTTACAAAAAAAAAAGTTAACTTTTATTTTTTAAAGAGAAAAAATCTATTTAGTATGCATTTAAGTGGAACATAATTTAAAACAATAATTAATACGTAGTTTTTCGTATTATCGTGTGAACTGTAGTGCGGCCATTGGGGCATGAATCACTGAACTAAAGGAAAGGGAGATTTTTTTTCCCTGAGGCTTTGAATAGGAGATTGACCCTTTACAAAACAATTAGATCAATCAGATAATGATTGTATGACAGTAGTTAGGCCAGGTTCACATCGAACTTCTCCTTCACTTTCACCTTTCCATTGGTCTGCTGGACCGTTGGGGCCACACGCGATCTGTCAACCTTCTTTCTCCATTCTTTTCTGTCATTTGCCTTTGATAGAATTTCATTTTGATATTCTTTCTGAAAATATTGAAACCTACATTTTTACCTGCCTCGGTGGACCACTTCGGGGGCGGATTTTGAGTTTGTGTTTCCAACAAACTGTCTTTGTGGTCTTGTTTTTTTAGTGTTTTTTTGTTGTTGTTAAATTCCCGTTGTCAGCATTATAGTAGCTGTCACGCCTTCGGTCCTCGCTTCGTTGCTTTATGAAACGTGTACATTATCTCATTCTTACATCGGTTAAAAAAATTTTTATTGCCTAGAGTGGAGGGCAGAAGCTACAGTGGTTGGCCTGTGAAAGAGGCAACTTGTATGATGTCACGAAGATCGCGCAACACACATTTGGGGCCCATCCATCCATCCCAGTGGCACTACAGCCCATGGAGGGCTCTGACCTGCTTCAACACATCCTTCCATTCAGATCTCACCTGGGTATTTCGTCTCTAGGGCCTAACCCCAAACTGTTGTAGATCTGCTTCCACATCATAAATCCCATTTGGGGCCCAGGACAAAAAAAATCCCTGGCTTATACAGACGCAGACAAAGAAAGATGACTTTCACAATTCCCTTGCGGACAATGTACAGCATAATGTGTGCCAAAATATGCAGGTCGCAAAAGGGTCTGCACTCAACATACTCGGAATTGAAGTTTATCACATTATTATTGTTACATTTTATTTCCACGGAGCTCAAGATGAACTGTGAAGCGAAGACGATGGGCCAATGTTTGTGCCAGACAATATGATATGTGTAACATCACCTTTGACATATGTCTGCCGATCCCTGACATTCAAAATGTATTTTTCAGTGTAATTGTAAACAAAAAATTTATTAGAAAAACTACTTGTCAAACTGGACATGAAACTTGCTGAAACATTATCAGCAGCAGTACCCATCATGTTCAGTTTCTATATTGTCTAGTTTCTAGCAAGTCCAGTTTCTATTATGTTTAGTTTTCATCAAGTCCAGTTTCCATCATGTCAAGTTTCCCTCATGTTCAGTTTCGATTATGTTGAGTTTCCAACTTTCCATCATGTCTAGTTTCCATAAAGTTCAGTTTCCATCATATTCAGTTTTTATAATGTACAGCGCTCATCATTTTATGTTCTGTATTGTGGAAATATTCAATAAACAAGTTTCAGCCCGTTGAACTCTGGCCTTTTGATTAGCACCAGGCTGAGTGGACATGACTTTATTCGTTTATTTGTAATGTTTTCAACGTAGTTGAAGTGTGCTCAATGTGAGAGGGAGTGGCGTAGTTTTAATTATACATTTCGAGGAAGAAATACAATTAACATAAAACGGAACCTGTAACTATAAAAATCTGTAAATTTTTAAAAAAGAAAGCGCACAAACAAGAAAACAAAAACCTTCAAGTTTTCTGAAATAAACATGGCAGCAGTTGTCTCATAAAAATAATTTGTCCTAACAGAACCAGAGAATCACACTAAAGTACGTCGGTTTGGGTTTGACTTGGTCGGTGCTAAAACATAAACTTTCTTCATTTAGAGAATGAGTCTTTTACCTTCCAATATTTTGTCATTGCAGACCTTAATAGTGCAATCTCTGAATCCATTTATAGAGCTCCAAAAATTGTCATTTCGAGTAGCTTCTGGCATCTGTATATATCTACGTATGCAGTGATGCATTTAGACTTGAAAAGGCCCTAAGCTATTTGTGATATGAGGCCCTTTTGGGGTATCAATGTCAGTGCTAAATATTTTTTGGGAACCCTAATCTTTAGTTTGTGTTGCCTATAGGTAAATCCGGCCCTGTACGTATGTATTGCATTTTTTTCTGGACATTAACAAATTGGCCATACTTAGTTATTTTCTTAACCGCTCCTTTCTATGTAATATTTTATTAAATAATCAATTTATTTAAAACCATGTGAAATCATGTTTATATGTGATTTAGCTTTATTTCCATTAACCTAGTCACCCCGAAGTGTGCTACATTCCCTTTTATTTATATGATTTTAACGTTTATATTTCTTGCTATTGTAAAAAAAAAAAAAAAAAGAACATAGGTTATTCCAACAATCGTAAGTCGCTAACAGCCATATTTTTTTTTAAATATGACGTCATTTCCGTTTATCGACATGGACTTACACCCATTGGTCGGTTCCGATGTAAATAAGGGCCATTTACGTCACGAAACGAGAAATAGCTTCAGGACCGGAAATGCTTTTTATTTCCTTCAGCCTAAGTTGTTCGATTTGGTGGACCGTGTGGCCTCACGTCACGTTTGACTGAGCAATCTCAACCTCTTTTCAACCCTCCGCCCCCCCCCCCCAGCCCTTTCTCTAATTCCCTCCATTTTCTCGTCTCTATTTCGGTGGTTATTAATTAATCAGATTCAACATTCAAGTGGGAGAATAGCTAATAACTACATCTTGCTAATTCTGTCATTTAGCTCGGCTGTGGCTGCTGGTAAATGTATCACCTTAAGTAAGGTATAGGGACGGGGTGGGTTGTGGGGGAGGGGGGAATTTTGTATGTTAAAAAAAAAAAAATCGATCACTCACTATGCATATAGACTTTGTATAATAGACATGTTAGAAGTCTTTGCGTTTCCCACCAGGCAGAAAAAAAAAACAGTTCTCTAAAAAGCCAAGTGTGTCAAGTCGATACAAGCTATGTTTGAGCTGCGCTCCTTCAAATGTGTGAGGGAGATGTGTGAGGAGGTGTGAGGGCGATGAGTCTTGTCGAGATCTGGAGATTGCTTTGATGCAGTTATCTTTGAGAGCGTCGTAAAGTCTTTGATATCTATGGAACATTGTTGCTTTAGACTTTCAACTCTCCTTTTTCAAACTTCCAAGCTCCGTCTTTTATTGATCATGCCTCGCTTATATATTACCTTCCCCATCCCTTGGGCAATAAATACTAACAACGGCCACCCAGCACCAAGTCATTTTCTGAGCTAATTTATTTTAAATTCTACCTACTGCCACCCAGCACCAAGTCATTTTCTGAGCTAATTTATTTTAAATTCTACCTACTGCCACCCAGCACCAAGTCATTTTCTGAGCTAATTTATTTTAAATTCTACCTACTGCCACCCAGCACCAAGTCATTTTCTGAGCTAATTTATTTTAAATTCTACCTACTGCCAGCCAGCACCAAGTCATTTTCTGAGCTAATTTATTTTAAATTCTACCTACTGCCACCCAGCACCAAGTCATTTTCTGAGCTAATTTAATTTGAATTCTACCTACTGCCAGCCAGCACCAAGTCATTTTCTGAGCTAATTTATTTTAAATTCTACCTACTGCCACCCAGCACCAAGTCATTTTCTGAGCTAATTTATTTTAAATTCTACCTACTGCCACCCAGCACCAAGTCATTTTCTGAGCTAATTTATTTTAAATTCTACCTACTGCCACCCAGCACCAAGTCATTTTCTGAGCTAATTTATTTTAAATTCTACCTACTGCCAGCCAGCACCAAGTCATTTTCTGAGCTAATTTATTTTAAATTCTACCTACTGCCACCCAGCACCAAGTCATTTTCTGAGCTAATTTAATTTGAATTCTACCTACTGCCAGCCAGCACCAAGTCATTTTCTGAGCTAATTTATTTTAAATTCTACCTACTGCCAGCCAGCACCAAGTCATTTTCTGAGCTAATTTATTTTAAATTCTACCTACTGCCACCCAGCACCAAGTCATTTTCTGAGCTAATTTATTTTAAATTCTACCTACTGCCACCCAGCACCAAGTCATTTTCTGAGCTAATTTATTTTAAATTCTACCTACTGCCAGCCAGCACCAAGTCATTTTCTGAGCTAATTTATTTTAAATTCTACCTACTGCCAGCCAGCACCAAGTCATTTTCTGAGCTAATTTATTTTAAATTCTACCTACTGCCACCCAGCACCAAGTCATTTTCTGAGCTAATTTATTTTAAATTCTACCTACTGCCACCCAGCACCAAGTCATTTTCTGAGCTAATTTATTTTAAATTCTACCTACTGCCAGCCAGCACCAAGTCATTTTCTGAGCTAATTTAATTTGAATTCTACCTACTGCCAGCCAGCACCAAGTCATTTTCTGAGCTAATTTAATTTGAATTCTACCTACTGCCAGCCAGCACCAAGTCATTTTCTGAGCAAATTTAATTTGAATTCTACCTACTGCCAGCCAGCACCAAGTCATTTTCTGAGCTAATTTAATTTGAATTCTACCTACTGCCAGCCAGCACCAAGTCATTTTCTGAGCAAATTTAATTTGAATTCTACCTACTGCCACCCAGCACCAAGTCATTTTCTGAGCAAATTTAATTTAAATTCTATCTACTGCCAGCCAGCACCAAGTCATTTTCTGAGCTAATTTAATTTGAATTCTACCTACTGCCAGCCAACACCAAGTCATTTTCTGAGCAAATTTAATTTGAATTCTACCTACTACCAGACAGCACCAAGTCATTGTCTGAGCTAATTTAATTCAATCATTGACCAGTTCCATCTTCTAAAAACTTTCATGATCCATGTCCCTAATTATTAGATCCTACTTTTGATATTACTGTTACGTACTGTGTATGTGTGTGTGTTTCTATGGTGACGTTGGGAAAAGGTGAATGATGCAAGATAAGTGGCATTGCAGTCAGCGGTCTAAGTTAGGAGAGACGACTCCAGAACTCAAGACTGAACAGAAGTGTTGATTTTAGCTCTATTTTAATAAAAAAAAATATATTTAGTATTGTTCATAAAGAAGTTTTTTAAATTATTTCAAGTTTTGCAAGTTATAATATAATACGCCTACAGCAGTTTAGTTGTCTACCAGCAGTCTGGTGCTACAAGTCAACAGCCGTCAACATCAAGTACTTCATTTACTTGTGACTCTATCTTTAATAACAAAACATATCTGCCAGAGTAATCTACACTATTACCGGATCATTAAAGTGCTGCCAGGCTTTAGTCAGTCCGTTACTTTGTTTGATGCCAATATTGTTCATTTTTAAGGCTTGCATGTGTTATAGGCCTTGATCTTGCAGTTGTATGATGGCTGTCTGACTTCGACTGATTACTCAGAAGTTGTTTGAGTTTCTGGTACGGGTGTATTACATGTGTCTCAACTACTAGAGAACAAAACCTACTCATTAAGAAGATGATAGAACTAAGTCCACACCGCTTGGTACTTGAATGAAGTGGAACACGTATAGGCCACAGTCGAGTCACTGACCCTAATACGATATTGTAGCCTCGAAGTCCTAACAACACCTGACTAATAATAGCATTAACAAACTAAACCCCACTGTCTGTGACTTCACCAAATGTAGCGTTAGAAGTCCGTCAACTACGGTGCGTCTGTACACTTTTATTAACTGAGCAGTTCTAGTAGAATAACGGATAGGTGTATAGTTCTGAGTGTTTAGTCTTCATATATGTTTTAGGACAAACTAAAAAATGTATTAGAGTAGAGGCTTCTTTGAGGCCTTGTTATTTCAGTCATTGTCTCAACACTCGGTGGCTCTCTTGTTAAAGAGTTGCTTTGTTGAGTAGCGTTGTTTCACACTTTTGACTACTCCGATACACCTCTCCACTTCTCTTTCATTCTGGATAGAACTATGGTCAAAGTATAGTCAGGGCAGAGTACATGACAGTAGGAGTGACTGAATGGCTGGACATTATAAATATATTTTTCGGAATCCCTGACAAACGACTGGACACTCGTATCGGTCAGTGGAAGATATCGTGTGAAACTAGCTCTGGAAGTCTCTTAATTGTCAGCTCGACTGACCAGAACATAATCAATTAGCCAGTCTGGTCTCACTATATCTGTCTACATAAAAAGCAACAATTGACCATTAGATGTCCCATTCCGGAAATGACAAAAGCAATGACTATCGACTTGCTGGTGAGTCCAACCAGTAGTGACCAAACGAGAAGCAGGAAATGGATGAAGACCTCCGTGGAAACGATGACCAGCCTTTGATTTCAACAGAGCATTGGAGGAAATAATAATTAACTTAGGCAGTGGAAATATGATTCTAATTATATTTATTATATATATATATATATATATATATATATATAATTATTATATTTACTATATAGTGAGTATTTAAGATTGATTAGATAAAAAAAACATAACTTGATTTATGTAGAAAGACTTACCTAAATAATCTCTTCTTTCACAAAATAAGTAAAATTCAATGCACAATATGATGATAATATAGACAAAAATGTAGGAGGCGCGGTGTCTGAGCGGTAAAACGAGGGTCTTCCGAACCGGATGGGGTCGAATCCTGGTGAAGATTGGGATTTTTAATTTTTGGATCCTTGGGAGCCATTGAGTCCACCCAGCTCTAATGGGTAGCTGACATTAGTTGGGGAAAAGTAAAGGCGGTTGGTCGATGTGCTGGCCACATGACGCCCTCGTGTACTGCGGCCACAGAAAACATCCGCTATATAGGCCACAAGGTCTGAAAGGGAACTTTACTTTTTTTTTTCAATGTAATTTATACTTGATTTTCTAGCGATTTAAACTTTGAACTATTGACATACTTAGTTCGGTTTTGTTCAATGCTTCGGGAGCCTGTGATTACGTAATACAATTACTTCTTAGATCAAATATTCAGCTGTTGGGTGACCGAGATCAAACAAATGTGTAAAGTTTGATTATTCATATTTAAATAGTATTAAGCACTGACTAGACTTTACATACATAAACATTAGACGTTGGTTACATCTAAAATACAATCACCATAAACCTTGATAACTGGTTGATTGCTGCTAGTGTATCACAAGGCTGACTCGGGCAATAAGAACAAGAACATCAACTAGTCATGAGATGCAATCATTTCAAGTGGGTCTGTTCAACATTCTGTGAATCTCTAGAGTCTACTTACTTCCGTAAGGTCATTATGTGAGTAAGGTCATTATGTGAGTTATGTCATTTCGTGCGTCGGGTCATTCTGTACGTTAGATCCTTTAAGCGAGTCAGGTCATTCATAGAGTCAGGTCATTGATTTGGTGTAGTCATTCTGTAAGATTCTGTAAGTTAAGCCAAAACTGAATGTCTCAAAATATTGTTATGACATAAATATGAAAGGAGGAGAGGATTTAATAACTTTAAAAAAACAACATTTTTGCCTCATGTAACTGCAGGCTCTTATTAGTAAATGCAATCAGTGTATCATACCATTCCATTCATGTAGTTTGATTCTTATCTTTTACTTGGTTGAATTTCTTCAGTGTTGATGAACAGCGACAGAATTCGACTTTGTGATTTGAACATTTTGTATCTAATTTAATATATTTGAGATAAACAAAAAAAACTTTTTTTATATTTCTTTGACAACAATACTTAGGAAAAATTACTAAAAATACTAAGTACAAAATTAACGAAGAAAATAAAACTAGATTACAATCATATGTATTTACATTTCTATTCAAAGCAATTTTGTAACCAACCAAACGTTTGTCTTGCAGAGAAATATTCTCTAACTGTGGTTACACTATAAAAATGGCACGACGCTGTGATGTTTTAACTCTTACAACTATTTGTTCACATGCCTGCATGAAATTATCGTTACAGAGACGCCATAAAAGGCTTTGATTTCACCGATGGACCAGAGTGGCCCTAAGATTTAATTTAAGGTTTATATAACAAGAGCTCAGCCATTACTGCAAGATGGAGAAAGAGCGAGGTAGACCGAGACCAATCTTTTTACAAGGCCTGAACACTAACCTGCAACGTCACAACCTGTGGGCAGTTTAGACCAATAGCTCGTTGCCACGCCGAACAGACATGTAAAGACGTGGCAATGAGCTATTGGTCTAAACAGCCTACAGATTGTGATGATGCAGGTCAGTGTTCAGGCCTTCTATAAGGAATGGTCTCGTATCAACTCGTGGTGTCAATTACCTAGCATTCGTTTAGTTTCGAACTCATAACCTTCTCAGTTCTTAAATCAACTCGCTACATTCTTTTCTCTTAAGATTTCTTTGTTTTTTTTTTATTTTTCTCGTCTACAAGCAATCACTTTTTGTTTCTTCCTCTGTGGATGTGGAAAGAGGAATCACCGTTGCTGTGGACCAACTCGGCCAGACTAATGTGTTTTCACTTCATCTCCTCAAGGAAACCCAAAAAATAACTATCAAAACGTGTTACTATCAGTACGTGTTAGTAGACTATTGCAAAAGTTCTTCATCTTCCGGCAATTAGATCTACATCGACCGCTTATTCCTTCCACTTCACCGATACCAATAGAAACACATTTCATTCGCCTAGAACGATACTCTTTTTTTTTTTATTTCGGGTAGTTCCATTGATATAAATAGATTTATACACATGGATATTCAGCCGTTTGTATCGATACGGCATACACAAGTGAAGATAATTTTTCCCACCGTGGACATCCGAATATAAAAACAATTCAGTGTTGTTGCCGATACTAAAATCTTCGTTGAGCTGTACGCTGAGTAAACCAATCGAATACGAGTACTCTAGGGAGGAGTACTTGTAGCGCTAGAACATACAGTAAAGCTTGGCACACACAACGATTCTGTCCGGGCGAAATAGTTTGTATCGAAATGCTTGTAGTGTTGAAATGAAAAAATCTTTTGAGGAGGAAAGTGTATAATAAGAATACAATGTCTTAGCTTTGGTGCTCCATGCAAGATGCACAGGAGCTAGACGTCACTGATAATAGCGTTCCGCCTCTTATAAGTGGAGGAGAAGAACTTCAGAAGAACGTCATTGGTCCGTTTCTTGAAAGCACAGGAGCTAGACGTCAGTGGTAACACCATGGACCTCTTATAAGCATAGACGCTGGATGTCAGTGGTTGGAGCACAGCTACTGCGTATCAATGGTGAAGAACGGGACATAGATGGTGAGCACACCAACTGGACTTTAGTGGTGATCATAGAAACTAAACGCCAATAGAAAGCTCAAACAAACTGGACGTCAATGATGACAGGGCCGGCCTTGGATAGCTGGAGGCCCTAAGCGAGTCATAGTGCTCTACTATGTTTGAGAGCTCAATCAAGTTTCTCTTTTTTTCTTAAACTATTTTTTTTAGTACTGTGCAAGGCGGCTGCCTATTTTGTCTATGTCTAAAGCCGGCCCTGATGGTGAGCGCATGAACTGGACCCCAGTAATAAGTAAAGGAACCATTTATTATTGGTCTATTTAAGGGAAGTTTGAAAGTATACTATACACTGTTGAAAAACTTCCGGCAATAACATAAACATCTACCGCTTTGAATATTTGTAACAATGACAATAACATTAATAATCTTTATTATTCGTGAGGAAATTTGTTTAACAATTGTGCATTATAATAAAACAATACATGATTAGAGCAAACATTTGTTCAATAGCACACTAAATGTACGTTCATACCCCAGTTTCTCTCTAACATTACATGTGAAATTGACAACAGTAAGTTAGTGTGAACATGAACGCATGAATCTATACTTTGAAATGAAATGCCATTTCCTATAAAACAACTTGAAGGAAATCTTCACCAGATTAAAAAAATAAATCTTAAAAACTTAACTTTTTAAACTGTAAATTAGGGATTCAATAATCTATGAATTTCTACACAAAAAGAGAAGTACATCCCTTGTTAAGATTGAAGTGGGTTTTTTTTTATCTGCACACACCAAGCCGCAAAGACACAGACACATTTATACATACACTCACACACAAACACAGGCGTACAAAAAGCAATGAAACCCCTAGGTGAGCCCTTATTTTATTTGAGAGTCAGCGAAGTGAGTTTGGGAAGCGAGGACTCTGATTGCGTTTCATCTGCTTCTCACTCTCTCCATCTCTCTCTCTCTCTCTCTCTTTCTCTCACACATGCATACAAGCTTGTCTACCCTTCATTCTTTTTTAAGTCTGTATCCTCTCTCTCTCACTATCCCTCTTCTCTCTCTTTTTTTCACTCACTTTCTCTCTCTTTCCACTCTCTCTCTCTCTCTTCCTCTCACTCATTTTGACTTTTTTTCTTGTTTAAATCAAAACAACACTCTTCTGTTGAAACACATTTTCAATTTAATCGCGAGAAAATTTTTTTTTTACTTTGTTCAAACGTTTTTTAGGGCTTGTGTTTACTCGATGGCGGCCATGAGTGCAATTTGTTAAATGAAATAGTAGAAAGTGGTCAGAACTATGGGCACCAGGAGACAATGGTAGCTGGACAATAGAGCCAAAGTTCTAAGTGTTGAAAGTAACCAATCGTTCTGTCAAACATTGAATAGTGTGACCATTGCTGGGAATTAAAAAACCTACGACTGAAATTCTGGATTAACTATTCAACGATTAAAAGTGAATGTGAACTGAATACGTAAACAAAGTGCATGGACTTACATTTTTTTTTAAAACTGAAAACGGTCCAAAAAAATAAATGAATTTTTTTTTTTCATTTTTTAGCTGATTTCAAGGATAAAAGTAACTCCTGAAAAAGCCGGCTCTTTTTTTTTCTTCCAGGAAGTGCAGCAACTCCTGTAGATATAATTTTCTTTGGATCAGCATTGCAACTTTGAGATGTTTCAATTGGAGGCTAATTGATTGGTTGCGTCAATCTCTCCCAACTAAGAGACTCAATGTCGTTATCTAACATACTTGTTTTCTCTAAACTATTTTAGGACTGTACAGAGACTATAGCCACACCCAATCAGAAACTACTTGTAAGAGAAGTATGCAATGTTCACTAAAGTTTGATCGCTTGTGTGAATTTCAAATCCACCGAGGCGTCAAGTCTTCAATCATAGAAATTAAAATTATTATCATTCGTATTAAAAGCATGAATTTTTATATTATAAGGGAAAATTTTATTTTTAATCATTCATACACTCAGTGGCCGGCCGGATTAAACCTTTCCGAAACCGGACGTGGCCCGGTTTGCCCATCGCTGATATAGATCTTCTACAAATTTAATTGCATGACTGATCACATTAATTTTTTTCTTCTTCTTCCTTGTTCACATTTTTATGTTGGAGCGTTCATATGACTAGACCAATACATGAGATGAACTGCGCAGTGCTTTTCAAATCAGGGAGCTCTCCATATAGTTGTCTTTCTATTGGGGTGATTTGTGGCCAGTGTCTTGCACGGGTCTCATGGTAAAGAGAACAGTTTTGAAGGATATGGTCAGCATTCTCTGGTGACACTCCACATTGGCAGATTTCACTGGTTCCAATTTTTGAGCTTCCGGTACATATCTTGTTTCATTCTGTTGTGTCCGATCCTAAAAACTACCTCTTCGAAATAAAAAAAAAAGCAAATTACACACTAAAAATTCTATGCTCGTAGCCAAAAGGGGGTTTTGCGTTTAAACTCCCCTTCAGCGGGGTTCGATGCTAAAAATACCTCTTCATTGGAAAAAAAAAAGCAAATTACACACACAATCTTTTATTTTCAACATCGCACTCAACTCTTATGTTTCTTTGACTGCAGTAGTAAAAAGCTGAAACAATAAAGAAACGTACACGAACTTTTTGCAATCCGTCTTTTGTAGAAACCATAAGACTGACAGTTAATAGAAGAACTGGACTGTGCACAGCTCGTTGGAAAGCATTGGAAGAAATGAAATGAGAACTTACAGACCACCATCAGTTTTGTTTTAAATTTTCTACTAATGAGCTTGACTTCAACATTTACATTGGAATCTAACACGCTATAATAAGAAAATTATTTCACGAGCTCTTCATCATCATCATCGGTCCCTTGACTTTTATCCTGGTGGTGCTGTAACTAGCCAAAGAAACAACGAGGACTATACTCGACACTTTGGGAAGTAATTTCTTGTCGGCTAATGGAAATACAGTTGGTATACTATGAAAGTGAACTTTGAGATTCCAGAAATAGAAGACGAATGCATAAATAAATCAATAACTATTTCACGCACACACGACTAGGGAACAGGAAGAAATAAGCAGGAGTAGCAGGATGCAGATTTACTACTGAGCGTAGTCTGTAGGCTCTATCTAGTCCAATAAAGAGGACAGTCTTGAAAAAAAAAAACAACTTAATGACCAAATCAATAAAGTAATTATATTGATGTTATTTCCTTACAGCCAAAGCTCTAACTCGATAATGTAAAACTATCACCAACCGATAAACATTTTAACTGGCCACTGGTCAGTCTCATTGACATCAATCTGTGTGAGTGGCACCAGTGCTAATGTACTTTGCTTTATTTAATTTCGTGGACCCGTTTAGTCAAACAATGGAACCTCCCCCGCCCCGGTCTCCATCCATCTCCCACGCAGTCCTTAAATTGCTTGTTATCACGGTGGGGCTATTGAACACCGTGTCATCAGATGACATGCAATGACAATCGGAGCCCTAATCCTGACATTGCTCAGAGATCCACAAGGATCTGCTGATTTTTTGGTTTTGTGCGAGGACCAGAGCTGTGGTGTTCATTTGGTGAATTAGTTTATTGGTGAGGTGTGGAAGACTAGGCAAGGCTCATCCATGTCAATGTCTCACTAACTGGCTCATTCAAGTCAATGTCTCACTAACAGATTCATTCAAGTCAATGGCTCACTAACAGGTTCATTCAAGTCAATGCCTCACTAACAGGCTCATCAAAGTTAATGTCTCACTAACTGGCTCATTCAAGTCAATGTCTCAGTAACAGGCTCATCAAAGTTAATGTCTCACTAACTGGCTCATTCAAGTCAATGTCTCACTAACAGGCTTATCCAAGTCAATGTCTCACTAACAGGCTTATCCAAGTCAATGTCTCACTAACACTTACTTGTTTCCCAGGGGAAGTTTTTTTTTTAAATAATTAAAATCTGTATGGAGATAGGATAAAAACGGCCAGGGGTCACCAAATACCAGGCCATTTGAGGATCTCTAATGTTTTTAGCTGCAATGTTATCACCGCGCCTTGAACCTACATTTTGTTTGTTAACAGCGATCTATAAAATAAATTATTATTTTGATTATTATAATTACAAAATCACCTAGTTAGTTTCTATTAATGGAACATTCTCACTATAGCTATGTCATGATATATTCAGATATTGTAGCAGTTTTCACTACACTTCTTTCGGACTAGTTCACTTTTCATAGTTTCTTTAATTTAATTTTTTTTTTTCACTTTTTTGTCTGTTTGTTTTTTTAGTCTCTACTTTTATTTATTTATTTTTTTTCTCTTTTTCTTTCTTTCTCTCTTTTGTTTTTATTTTTTCTTCTTTTTAGTGGGAGCCATTTCCTTCCTGGATGCTGTTTTTTTTTTTTCCGCCACATAAAAGAGAAGCTAAAGATCTCTATAAATAACTCTTTTAAAATGAACATTACATATAACGTAAGGAATACTGTCAATTAATGAATGAGCTAAGTATTTATAAGTATATACATGTTTTAATTTCAATATGCTTATTAATTTAAAAAAAGTATAATACATCTATTATAATTACGATGAATCAACTCTACATGAATTTTTTTTTACCAATCTTATCTTATAAATTATAGTCGTTAATTCAAAAGAGAAGGTGGTTATGGAATACTCTCTGTTTATTTTCGGTATTTTAAAGTTTATTATTGAAATACTTTTTTATATCATAAGTTTAAGATATAATATATGATCTGATGTCATATGCATAGCCTCTTTTTCTTTTTCTTCTATAAAAATAAGGTTTAAAAAAATTGCATGATCGTTTGATATGTAAGAAGTGAAGTCTCTTGGATTATTAAACCTTATCTTACATTTATCACACTCTACTGCACACAGTTTACGTACAAAAAAAAAGCAATACAAAATTTACAAAAAAATACGGGGGAAAAAAGCCAATAAAAGCATAAAAGGCACTTTCAAAAATCGCTGCAAGAGTCAGTAGGATTAATGAAATATTATAAATGTGTTGTTAATTAATGACTCAATCCTAAAGTCTATCTGTGGCACTATATCTACCAGTACAAATTGTTTTACATGTCACGCATGTCACTCGCACCATACTAGTCAACTCTCTTTGTAAATTCATTACAGAGCGCAAACGCTAACGCCGCCCGAAAAAAAAAAATTAGTTTCATTGGCATTCGTCAAACGTCATCCATTTTTATGAAATGAACGCTCCATCTCAGCACAGGAATTGTTTCTATTAGCAATGTGATTACATTGAAGTACGTTTCCATTCTTGGGAACGATTCTCATTTCCAAACAGTAATTATCTCCCTTTTATTTAAGGTAACCCGAGTTGTCGCGCGTTATTTATTATCAGCGCCTGACAATATCTCTCATCGGAATCATAAGATGAAGAAAGACGCTGGAGATAAAAAAGAAATGATATGTTTGCACGGAGTGTCTCTCCAAACTAAGGCCGGCACGTACTGCATGTGGACACATCAACCTGGTGGGCCTCCCTGGTGTTTATTAGGGCCGCCCATGTTAAAACGTCCAGTGGGACTTCCTGTCAGATCAAAGCTCGCTGATAGATTCTGAAATGATCGGACGCGGTAACGTTACTCACTCGCACTTGTCTGACGGTGTGACTCACTCATTGATTCGTCAATCGAGAGTGTTCGTGGCCCCGTGCATGTAGTGACCATCCTAACGGGTTGCGAAGAAAAGGACACGCGACATCACAGAGTGAGTACACCGGCCTGATGATTGTCGTAGCTGATGTCTGGCATAGTTCGCAATACTGCTAGTTACTGTTTTTGCATTCCTCATTAATTTTCGTTTCGTATCTTATAGTCTTTTATAATACAGACGTTACATCAAAAAAGAAGATGATTACGTCCTAGGTGTCATGCATCTAGTCATACATATTAACCAAGTACTTAAATTCTGCCAAGTCACTGGTTTTCCTGGCTGGCTCAGGCAACCCATTCCATGCTCTAAAAGCGCTAGGGAAGAATGAGCTTTTGTACAAATTGTCCTAGCATAAGGAACAAGGAATGTGCCTTTTTTGTGTCTTTCTGAGTATTTTCGGATTCGAAGACAAGCCTTATTATTATTATTATTATTATTATTTCCTTATTCAGCTTCACATCTCAGATATTGTTCGTTTTTTTTTTCTTTTAATTTTTTTTTAATTCAACTTCTCATTTGGTAAATGCCAACAGACATACATTTAATCCGCAGCTTCAGTTTTGCTACATTTGTGCCTAAATTTTACTAATAAAATTTGTATTTTGAACCAGTACTAGCCAATTCAATGTAGAACCAAATCAGAGTCTCTAGCGATTTCAATGAGGAACTGTGGCAAAGAACAAAGCAGCAGCCCATTGAAGTAGATATCCTTCAGCGACGCTGGAGATGAATAGGTCACACCCTTCGCAAGCCTGCATCCAACATAACAAGGCTAGCCCTGACCTGAAAACCCCAAGGAAAGAGGAAGAGTGGACGGCCCAGAAATACATGGCGCCGCGATCTGGAAGCAGATGCCAAGCAGATAAGCAAGACGATGGGACAGTTGGAGAGACTCGCCCAGAACCGAGATGCCTGGAGGAATGTGTTGGTGGTCTATGCCCCAGAAGGGACCTCAGGCAGAGATGAGATAGATGAGATGAGCGATGTCAACGAGAAGTTTAAATGAATAAGAATCAAAAACTTTCTTCAAGCAACGGATTAAATTCAAATGAATTTCACGGACCTGAGCAATACATTACCAATAAGTGTTTTGTGTGTGTGTGTGGGAGTGTGTGTGTGTCTGTGTGTGTGAGTGAGTGTGTGTGTGTGTCTGTGTGTGTGTGAATATGCGTGTTAGTTATTATTGTTCAGAAGGAAACAATATAGATCTAAAGAAGGAGATAATATAATATTGTCCACTACTTAAAGCCATCAATACAGATGTGCTTATCAGATTGGCAGTCGTCACTGACATTCATATGTCAACATTGACAGGAATCTAAGCTGTCATTGCGTATTTATTGATTGGTATCAGCACGTCAGTGTGGACAGGTAAGTGTGAGTAGCTTGCTGTGGTCTACGTCAATACAGTCTGTAGGATAGTGCTGACATTTCTTCGAGTGGTCTAGAGCGTAGCTGTCGATTCAAGAGTCGTGGGTTTGTTCCAGGAGAAGATTAATATTTTTGATTTGACATCTGCTCTGAACTAAAGCTCTCTAGATATCTGGTCTCTGTGGGAGCAAGAAAAAAAAAAGATGGTTTGGTCATTGGGCTGAACTAAGCACACCCTCGTAAACCGATGGCTTATAAACAGGTGAACCCTACATCCTCTGCACTATTGACTATTTGATTACAAGAAAATGTTATTAGGTCAACTGAAGCAAGGTAGACATAGTAGACATATGGTTTGGGTTCACAACATAGCCATGGTCATGATATACTATCAAATGTTGGTAGACACTACACAGTCATGTCCATTAGATATTTTGATAACCGTGTGTAATCATAGTCCATTAAAAGAGATCTGGCTGCATTGTAAATTCTGTTCAACATTAGTGTTGTTATACCAGAGTCTAAGTTATCCTTACAGAAAAGACAACATTGAAAAAAACTATGTGAAGGCCTACATTACCCGAGATGAACTCCAATTGGTGGCAAGGATGGAAGGATCAGTCCTCCCGTAGAGCCTTAGCGAGAAACTCTGCTGTTAGGCGTAGTGCCTTTAATCTCCCATACAGGTCAAGTGACTCTGCAGACAAACTACATTACCTAACTTTTCCCAAAGACGCAACACTTCATAGAACTTGAAAAAAAACAACATAGACTTTGATTTGAATAGCTAAAGGTGGGAATACATTATATCAGTTGATTAGATACGGGGGAAATACAGATACCTGTCTATTTAGATTCTTTAAACTAAAAGGAAGCGATATCTACATTCAGAAACTCAAAGCTAACATCAATACAAAAATAATTACAAGGATTAACCTGCTCTGTGTAATTGTATCGAGAGTCATTGAAGATTTTTTTTGTAATATTAATGAGTTACATTGAGCTAAATAATTCCAGGCGTTCTGGTCAGTATGAATTAACTGGAAGAGTATTAGAGTCAACATCATGATGTTTCTTTTATCAATCATTTCTCTTTCATCCTTCAAATGAAACTCAGCGGATAAAATCTTTGATTCTTCGCTTGTTTGTTGTTTTTTATTGATTATTTTATTTATCCTTTTCTCTTTTTTTTTCCCTCTATCCTGCGCTAAACAACAGAATCATCTCTTTTGTTCTCTCTTCCAAGTTTACAGTTTTAGAAATGATAAACTATTATGGGACAATACTTTGTGCTTGCCTAAAAGTGTGTAAAAGTCTGAAAAAGTCTGTAGGAAAGTAGCCATCAGGGGAATGTAGCCATCTATTCAGCCATCAGGGGAAAGTAGCCACCTATTCAGCCATCAGGGGTAGGTAGTCATCAATTTAGCCATCAGGGAAAGGTAAACATCAATTTAGCCATCTGGGGAACGTAGCCATTTATTCAGCCATCAGGGGAAGGTAGCCATCTATTCAGCCATCAGGGGAAGGTAGCCATCAATTCAGCCATCAGGGGAAGGTAGCCATCTAATCAGCCATCAGTGGTATTTCGCAAACAGATTTTTTTTTTGACTTTTTTAGCATTTCAGATTTAACATTTCTAAACTCTTCAATTTCTAGCTTTTTTTTCATTTTCATTAACAACATTGGCGTTTATTTTAGCGTCCTTGACATTGGTTAGTGTATTAGGAACATTTCAAATGATAAAAGTTCAGACTATTTATGTAGGAATCAAGCCGAAAGTGTCCCAGGAGCATTTCGCCTAAAATCTTCTCGAAGCTTCAAGAAATATTTCATCATGTTGATATATCAATAAGTTAAAGCTATAAAAAAAATTGTTTCGGTCGATTCCAGGTTAAATGTTTTATTTGCAGAGTCATTTTATTTCCTATGGATTTACAAAGTTCCTTGCAAAGAAATTGTTTGCCCAGCCATTATGCCAATTTAATAGGTTGTCTAGCTTTTATCGCGTTGTAAAATTCAAGGGGTGGAGCAGACGATAAAAAAAAGAGAAAAAAACATTAGGAGACGTTTTGTTCTGGGTGGAAAGAATAGACGAGATGAATAGTTGATAGCAACTTGATCTGAAATGCGCTGTGCATTGTCTATGTCTGGGGTTCAATAAATAGACTGTTACTGAGAGTCTATTGAATGTTTTTAGAGCCAATCTATGAGAACCTGTTTAGTGGGTCGTCGACGTCATGCTTTCAAGTGACAGAATTTGTTGGAAACAGAAATGGAGTAGCAGCGTGAGTCGCGTATCGTTAGTGGTGCGTAGCTCACGGCGTGACCCAAGAGTTGTAAATGTTGTAAGTTTCACAGCGTGACACATGAGGTGTAAGGGGTGCACATTTTACAGAGTGACAATTGATTTTTAGTGGTGCACGTTTCACAGCGTGACACATGATTTGTTAGCGGTGCACGTTTCACAGTGTGACACATGAGATTTTAGCGGTGCACATTTCACAATGTGACACATTAGTTGATAGTGGTGTAAATTTGAGTTCTACATTTAATTCTATTTATACGCTTGATGTGTCAGCTTTACTATACAAATATAATTCCCGTTCTTTTCTCCCTGAGTTTTTTTTACTTTGATCTATTAGGTGAGTGCGTGAACAAACCTACAATTGTCATTACACTTCGGACCATTCCAAAATTGTTTATTTATTTTCAACATCAATGTTGAATTTCACCTTGGACAGATGAATTCATTTCAAATATAAAGTAAACTTTCTGTTTATGATCACCCTCCTAAGTGTAGAAATAAAACTTTTTCTAATGGGACTAACTTGACATTTTTTTTTTTGACAAGACACATCGAACGTACGAAATATCTTATACATAACAGACGTTCCTTCAAAGTATTGCTGCCTGGTCATGTGGTGTGTGCACTGGACTGTCGTTTGGATAGTCTTGATAGTCCCGGGTTCATACCCTGCACGCTGCCGTCCCCAGTCGTCATGCGGAAGTTTGGGCAAGGATGAAATTATCTTCCGAAGGCACCTCCGAAATCACGTGAAAGATTTTACAAGCAAAAATAAAAACATTTAACTAGATAATGACTTCCGACATAGAAAATAATAGAAATAAATAATAGAAATAAATAATATTAAAAAAAAATAATGCGCAGTAAATGGGATGTTTGAATCTTTGAAGCTAGCTAACTAAAATGATACGCATCAGTGTTAACAATAATTAACTAGTTGTTTAGAGGAAAATAATATTTAGATCAGTAAGTACTTGCAACTTTGATAAATTTAAATATAAAACAAAAATTTTAGAAAAAGTGAGTAATTTGTAGCGGGATAGAATGGCTACCTGGTTGGGGGGGGGGGGTATTCGCTCTAGGACTCAAGCCTTACCCTCCACCCTGTGGGAGGTTTTGGGTAGGATGTAATGATCTTTAAATCTCAAGGAAATATCCGAAGCATGAATAACAGTAAAACTTTTGTTCCTATGGTGACTTTGTTTTAGTATATAACACAAATAATGAATGCTGCTGTTTCTTTTCATCACATCTTATGTTTACAGTTGGCCCCAGGACAGTGGCTCAGATGTCATAGGTCATAAGGAAAAAAAAACGACATACTTGTTTACCATCCTTACCTCAACTTTGGTCTTGATCCAGTGCTAGGTATGTCACGTTCATTGAGAAGTTCAAGGGACTATCGGGTCATTCATTTAACTCCCAACTTTAAAGCATGTCTACAGGTTTTCTCTCTTTGACCTTTAGCATTTTGTTTTCTCCAGAGTATGTGTTGAGGGTGACCTTTAACCTAGATTGAAATTCTACGACAGAACATTTTGAAATGAACGCATTCTTGAACAAGAGTAATTCGAAACAAAATGAAGGGTCCATCTACTTCTCGTATTCGATATCTTTTAGATAATCTAGAATCTAGATGACTGATTGTGTCTTTCTAGATAGTCTAGAATCTAGATGACTGATTGTGTCTTTCTAGATAGTCTAGAATCTAGATGACTGATTGTGTATTTCTAGATAGTCTAGAATCTAGATGACTGATTGTGTCTTTCTAGATAGTCCAGAATCTAGATGAATGATTGTGTATTTCTAGATAGTCTAGAATCTAGATGACTAATTGTGTCTTTCTAGATAGTCTAGAATCTAGATGACTGATTGTGTCTTTCTAGATAGTCTAGAATCTAGATGACTGATTGTGTATTTCTAGATAGTCTAGAATCTAGATGACTGATTGTGTCTTTCTAGATAGTCCAGAATCTAGATGAATGATTGTGTATTTCTAGATAGTCTAGAATCTAGATGACTGATTGTGTATTTCTAGATAGTCTAGAATCTAGATGAATGATTGTGTATTTCTAGATAGTCTAGAATCTAGATGACTGATTATGTATTTTTAGATGGTCTAGAATTTAGATGACTGATTGTGTATTTCTAGATAGTCTAGAATCTAGATGACTGATTGTGTAGGCCTATGTGTAAATAAAATGTTTTGAATACCTTACAAATGTCTTTGAAACGTTATTGAATAGTTCAATCATTTCACCAAAAATGTTAAGCACTAATATACTGAGAAAAACCTTTAAAGTGAAAGTCTAGCCACGCAGATATAAATCAAAATATTCAGTATAAGATCTCAATGATAATGGATTTCATTCACCAATTAGGCCCTGCCATAGGAGGTAGGAGGCCCTAGGCGAAGTGTATATGAGGCCCCAAAATGAAATAGAAAAATAAACAACATAAAGATAAAATTACGCAATTTCCAACGGCTGGTTAAAACAATCAATCCACAGTGTCAGGTAAAGCTAAATTTAGTTCTGCAAGTTTGTGCGTCTCCTTATCAATCGACTTTCCTTCCTTCAACCGATTTCCTAGGTCAGTCTAAGAACCGATAGCACGATTGTGCCCCTCGTACCTTGGGGCGTTCTGAGGATCAAAAGTTGATGTTGAATGTGACGAAGGCTGACGATTGACGAAATTTAAGAAATCACCTCTTTACAACTTGCGTTGTTTTTTTTTTTTTGTTTGCTTTTCGATGCCCCAGATGTTTAGACATTTTCACCAACAAGGTTCTTCTAGCGTAGTTAACAAGAAAATGTAAACATTCCAAAATAAACCCTTGAGTCCTAGTAGAAACTAGTAGAAACTGGTAGAGATCTAGCCGTTTTGTTAAGACTTGTTGCAAGTTTCGCAATTTTTTATTGAAACAATTTTTTTCCTGTGCGAGCCCCCCACCGTTTCAAACGCCCTAGGCACCTGCCTAGTTTGCTTATGCCTATGGCTGGCCCTGCACAAATTGTGAACAAACACCCCTTTAAGTAGGACGTAATCATCTTCTTTTTTTGAAGTAACGTCTGTAATATATAAGATAAGATAAGTCATCTGCTTTCCCATCTTTTCTATACAATTTACAACCTAATTCGAATCAAACACGGATATCACGTGAACATATTTTTGGGTGTTTTATCCATGGTCATCACGTGACCGTTCGTTATTGGTGAATGAGGTCCATTGGCCAATATGTTTTTAAATGCCGCCGGTGAACAGAATACATTGAGGCGTGGACAACTTCTATTTGAAGCTTGTCTTGCCCTGAAAATGCATTTAGATTTTTTTTCCTAGGAGTTTTTATTTTAATTAGTTTTCATGATTATTTTCTTTCCTTTTTTTTTTAATTCCTAAAGAAAAAATAAAATTTCACATAAAATAGATTTTTGTTTTCAATCCTTGTTTTCTTATTCCAGATGTTTTCAGTTTTATTTTATCTGGAAGAATTAGACGCTCTCTTTTGTATTTGTGCTATTATCTCTCCCTTCTTCATTTTCTCTCTCTTTTCCTCTTTATTTTTTCTCCTCTCTTTCGATCTTTTTCAATCTCTCTCTTTCGCTCTGTACCTTGTCTCTATCTTTTTTCTCTTTCTCTTTTCTTCTTTCTATCTCTTTCACTTTCTTTCTGTCTTGCTCTCTCTTCTTCATTCATTATTTTACTTTCTCTTTATTCTTTCTTTTCCCCACTTTCACTTTGTTCACTTTCTCTCTCTCTCTCTTTTCTTTCTAATTCTGTAACATCTCCTAAACCTTTCTTCCCAAACTCTCCCCAGAGAATTTTTTTTTATCGCCTTTTTGTTTCATCATTCAGCACCCCCCACCTTCCCCTCTTTCTATTTAAAGAGGTGCCCCCCCCCCCCAATCAGATGGTTAAGATGGATTGCTGCAAATAAAAGACAAGAAGACCGGAATGAAGGGGGTCGACAAATGAAAAGAGTTGAAACACCAGACTGTATCGATCAAGGACTTTCATCTACATTGACCTCCCCTGACTTCTGTGCGCTACTAACGGATAAATCAAGCCAAATAGCTTCCCACAGTTCATTTTAGTTTCACTACCAACTAACTTTTTCTTTTTTTTTTTCGTGGACAGTTTCTCTGAATAGGTTTTTCTGTGTTAGGTTATCTTGGGTTTTCTTTTATTAAACACGCAGTAAAGGAAGTACTGCTTAAATCAGGCTGCTTGTTTGAGCCGTCAAGGAGCGGCTGGGTTTTTATAGGTGCGTGTGTGTGTGTTTAAAACACTTGTTTCATTCTGGGTGCTAACACTGGGTGATAAATGGGTTGTTTTAGTTAATTACTGTTGGGTGTTAATGGCTGGGCTTAATGTCAAGAGAACCTTGTGCAATCAGATTGTGTGAAGTGAAAATAGAACAGCGCGATGACAAGTTATCAACGTATGAGAAATTTTCAGCAGTTTGTGTAAAAGAGAAAATTGATGACAGGTATATTTTTTTTTTTAAAAGTTGTTTGTTAAAATTCCTTAAGGGCATTTAGTGGGTATAGTTTTAAAACCCTCTCAACCAAATTGTGTTCCTAGCGTCTTTCTTTCTGCTTCTAGGTCATTCCAGAAGTTCCTGTTTCCTTCGCTTCACTGATGACTGACCTCTTCTACGTTGGCTTGGGTCTGCCCACACTGCCCTCGTGGATTCCAATCAAATGCCTACCTTGTAACATTGTTACTTGGTTTTCATCCAGCTCCATGTTTGCCTTTTTTGACATCTTGTGCTCTGGGTTTTTGCTTGGTTCTCTACCACAAGTTAACAGAAGATATCTTTTCGAGCCACCTAATTCCCAAAATCTTGCGAAGTTAATTGTTTGTGACTGTCTGAAGTTTTACCATTTTGTTTCTATTGATAGAAAATTTGTCCTAAATGCAAAAGAAAATTGTGAATATTTTAAAACTGGAGTGTGCAAGTTGGACGGCGCTGTGCTTCGTTCTGTCATGTCAGATCTGCAATGAAAATGTCACGATGAACTTCCTACATGTTGGAAGAGTATTCGATGGCAGCCAAAAAGAGACTAGAATAGCCTATTTTTTTTAGCGGCCCCCGAAAGGGGAAAAGACGCTATTAGTTTTGTGTTAAATATCTGTCCGTCTGTCCGTCTGTCCGTTCGTCCCGTTTAGATCTCGTAAACTAGAAAAGATAGTGAAAATCCGACATCATAATATTTAAGTCCATTCAAAATATTAACTTTTTTTTTAAAAAGAGAAAAAATCTATTTACTATGCAAAAAAGTTGGACATAATTTAAAACAACAATTAATAAGTAATTTTTCAAATTATCGCGTGAACTGCAATACCACTACACAGGAATAGAACACTTAACTAAAGGAAAACCTTTTTTTTTTTTTGAGGAATTAGAGATTGACCATTTACAAAGCAATTAGATCAATTACATATTCATTATAAGACATCAGTTAGGCCAGGTTCACATTTAACTTCCCATTCACTTTCGACTACTCATTGGTTTGCTGGACCGCTGGGGCACCACACAAGATCAGTCAACCTTCTATCTCCATTCTTCTCTGTGATTTGTCTTTGATCGAATTTAATTCTGATTTTCTTTCTAAAAATATTGATACCGGTACCTGCCTTTTTACCTGCCTGGGTGGATCACTTCGTGGCCGATTTTGAGTTTGTGTTTCCACACAAACTGTCTTTGTAACCTTGTTAGCCATTGATTTTGTCTAGTATTTTCATGCCCTTGCATGCCTATTGCCTTCTGATCCTAACTCTTATGTTGACGTGTGGGGGAAGGGGAGGAGACAATGTATCTGGGAGAAGGTATCCGTGCTGCCTTTAGGCGCTCAGCTAGAAAAATTCTGTTTGACTCGAGATACGAATTCGTCCACCATTGTTAAGTAGCCAAGTGGTTCATGCCATTGAGCTACACTCCCCTATTTTCGACAACTGCCGAAGACACAATAATAAATCACAAAAAAAGCTGCTTGAGTTTAACCCTGATATCGGGGAAAAGGTGGGGGGGGGGGGAAGAGCGGAAGTAATAGAAGGGCGTTATAACCTTCATTTTGTTCCTAATTCAATTTCTCCCACTCCACTGTGGATAATACATTAATGCTTCTACCAGACTTGATACTACTTGATAGGCTCAGATTCAACTACAGCAGTTTTTAAACACGCACTTTAACGTTAGTCCCAGACCTAGTTACTCAATCTGAGCACACTAACTAAAGGCATGCAGATCTACTCGTCCCGATGTGGTTGTAGCATTGTCTTTTAAGTTCATCAAATATTCGTTTGGGGGATGGGGACGGGAGGGAAGCCACTCAGTCATTATTTTTAATCCCTGGTTATCAAACCGAAATCCCAAGTGGGGCATGACAGTTGGTTTTCTGGTCGTGTCAGTAACACCACCGTGTCAAACCAATTAGTGAATGCGTCCTAAGAGGCACTACTCTCTGTACCTATCAATAATTCCCCGTGATGAGCTCCCAAAGCCATCAAGTTTACATGACAAAAGGACTGGCTAGGTTGAAAACTGTAGCAGCTTACATCTGGACACTTAAAAAGGTTTTAAAAAGCCTTTTTTTTTATTTAAAATATTTTTAGCTAAAAACAAGGTTACAAAGACAGTCGGTGTGGAAACACAAACTGAAAATTGACCCCCGAAGCGGTCCTTCCAGGCAGGTAAAAAAGGTTTCAAAATTATCAGAATGAAATACTATCAAAGACAGAAAATAATGGAGAAAAAAAGATTAACAGATCTCGTGTGGTGCCCCGGCGGTCCAGCAGATCAAAGGATAGGTGAAAGTGAATGTGAAGTTAGATGTGAACCTGGCCCAACTGATGTCTTATAATGAATTTCTAATTGATCTAATTGTTTTGTAAAAGGTCAATCTCTTATTCCTCAAGAATAAAACATTTCAGTAAAAAAAAAATATATTAAAAAGCCAAAAAAAAATATTTTTTTTCTTTGGTTCGGTGTTCCGCAGTACCCTGAGCATTGCAGTTTAAGCGATAATATGAAAAACTACTTATTAATTGTTGTTTTAAATTATGTGTGCCTTATATGCATACTAAATAGATTTTTTCTCTTTAAAAAAATAATAAACATTTTATGTGTGTAAATATAGTACTTAATATAACAGAACTTATATAACATTAACAATATCAATATTAAAAAAAATTACAAAAAATCTACAACCGTTTGCATAATTGTGTTAACAATATGGTAAGATTCGTTCCCCTAATAAAGAGTCTCAAGTGTTTGTTACTAATAATAGTGAATAGTTGTAAAAGTGGTGTATTTTTAAGAAAAACCTGCTTGCATAAGTGATTTAAAAAATTAGATTTTTCCCTTTCAGAAAAGAAAAAAGTAGCCGTTGCATCAGAACTTTGAATGGTCTAAAATATTGTGATGTCGGATTCTCACTATCTTTTCTAGTTTACGAGATCTAAACGGGACGGACCGACAGATTGACGGACAGACGGACAGACAGGCCACACAAAACTAATAGCGTCTTTTCCCCTATCGGGAGCCGCTAAAAAACAACAACAAAAAATATCTCTCCTTTTTTTTTGTCCATCTGAAGATTTTGGCATTGTACTATGTTTTTTTTTTAAATTTTTTTTTACGAAGCTTATATTAACTTTATCTGTCTGTCTGTCTGTCTGTCAGGCAGGATTCTTTTTCTCCCACCTCCCTTTCTTGGATCAAGTTGAAACTTTGCACAATTATTTATTGTCAACAACAACACATGAACCAATCAACAAAATTAACCAATTAGTTAATTAATCAGTGGAAATTAACGGAAATTAATAATAATAGTATAATATTGTTACGAATCTCACTATCTAGGCTCTCTGCAAACTGCACCATACACCACCAACTTAAAGAACTTGACAAGTCAGGGCTCCAAAATAACGTAAAGGTTTAATGTCCATAAATAACAGCCAATACTGTACAATTGGCAGCACGTAGAACAGTACAAATAGCTCTGCGATAACAAATATCTCTCCGATAACACCGTTCCGCCGTATCAAGTCTTGCACTGGCCTCTCCGTCTCGTTCCGGGCTTGCACTGGGTTCAACAGTTCAGGACTGACTTCACACACTTGGGCTCGTTGTGTCGGACTCGATCACAGACCAAGATCAAGACGCCGTTCGTCTCAACTGTACTTGACAGTACTCCGCACTGAACCGTCGTAATGCTCCGTACAGAACCACACCGTTGAACTGTGCTGTAGTCGACCGTGTTCTGAACTCCTGTCGTGAACCCGCTTTCTGAACCGTCTTGACTGCGACACCTCCGCTCTTTATATAGGGTCCCTACTGGCCTTCTCGAACCGGACAGAACGCCGCTCGACGTTTCTAGGTGGTCAGATGACTACAAATCTCGTGACGCTGCGATCCTTCCCGAACCGTCCTGTTGACACAACTCGGCTGACAGTCGTAGCTCGTCACGGTTGACCGCTCGTCTAGCGCTGGCCTGGGGCGATTTGCATCGGCTGACTACACACACACCACTACCCCTCTCTGTGCCACCACCAAGTTTATAACACTGCCCCCTCCTTAGATCTGTCCGCCCCGGACAGAATCAACATCATGACATTGGCTGTAAAGTTTCATCGCTGCAGGCGGGGGTCGATCAGTGGCAGTTGGCTTGCCTCTTGAGCTTGATGGAGCCATCCATGTTGCAGTCAGCAATGGTCGCTTCCTTCTCTTCCTCCAGTTGGCCATAACCTGGTTGCTTCGCCGTCGTGCTTTCATCGCCATCCACGTTGAGTTCAGAAAACGTTTTCTTCTTTTCCTCCAGTTAGCCTTCATCTGGTTGTATCGACCTCGTGATCGCATGGTCATCCATATTGCACTCAGCAAAAGTCGCCTTCTTCTTCTTCTCCGCCAGTTGGTCTTCATGTGGCTGCAGTGATATCGAGGTTGCATCGTCATCCATCTTGCATTCAACAAAAGTAGCCTTCTTCTTCTCCGCCAGTTGGTCTTCATGTGACTGCAGTGATGTTGTGGTCGCGTCTCTCTCTTGTCGTTCGGTATTGAGGGCCGCCGTTTTGCACATCGAGAGGTATAGGATTTAAGGGCTGGGGATACCAAGATCGTTGGCCAAAAAGGTGACTTCATAGGTCTTTGCGAAGAAGGACTGGGATGGGCTTCAAATCCACAGGACAGGGAAATGTGGGACAGGTCAACATCTTCAGCCTTGTCTGGAGAGCATGCTCGTGGGGCAGGTTGGTAACACTCCTCGTGCAAAGGTCCATCGTCTTCGGCTTCAGGCTCCATTCGGCTTTCTTCGCCACCATCAGGACCTCTCTCTCTCGTCTCAGTATCGGGCCAATCACTTGTTGGTTTCAGATGTTGTCTATGACTTTCATCGTGCAAATGTCCATCAACTTCAACATTAGGCTTCCTTGGATTCTCTTGATCGTCATCGGGACTTTCATCTCCAGTCTTGGCAGCTGGACCAACGTCTGCTAGGTGCAGACCTGACTGGTATCTCTCGAATCGTATATGTCTCTCAACGGTTTCATCAGGTTTCAATGGGTTCTCATGATCACCACCACGGCTCCTCTCACTGGTCTGAGAATCTTCATAAACGTCAGTAGGGTCCAACCTTTGTAGGTGACTTTCGGCTTGCAAAAGTCCGTCAGCAACAGGCATGGACGTGTTCACAACGTTCACTTGATCTGTCTTGCTGTTTGAGGTGCTCATATCAGGTACAGCTGCATCATAAGCTTCTGTTGGACCATAGACCGATTTTCTTGTCTCTTCCTTGCTCTCTTTCTGATTCTCAGGTCTGTACTCCTTGTTTTTGGATTCACAGGCAGCACCATCATCATCAGCATTGCCGTTGTTACTGCATATTTCTTCATTGTTTTGGGTGGGTAGTAGATCATTGTTTAACGATGGCGCAGCTCCTTTATCTTTCGGGTCTCTTTCCTCGCACAGGGTTTCTTCTACCACGTCCATCGTTTTCACCACGGGGCTCGTCACTTCTTTCGCTGAGGTACACATCTTTTTAATCTCTCTACAGAATTCCTCGGTGGACTTCTTCAATGTTATACTCATCTCGTCTAGTACAGAGTTTAAGAGCTCTCCCAAGTCTGGTGCGACTTCAAACAGATACGTGTCCGGATCTTCTTCTTCTTCCAACATGTCTTCTCGGAGGCGTGCTTGTAAAGTTTCCTTGTTACCATATACCTTCAGTCTTCGTCCACGGAGTTCTTCCTTCAGTTCTCTAAATTCAAGTTCGTACAGCAGTTTCAGACGAGCCATAGTAGATCCGATCCAATCCGATTCCGATCCGATCCCACTTCTGACACCAGTTGTTACGAATCTCACTATCTAGGCTCTCTGCAAACTGCACCATACACCACCAACTTAAAGAACTTGACAAGTCAGGGCTCCAAAATAACGTAAAGGTTTAATGTCCATAAATAACAGCCAATACTGTACAATTGGCAGCACGTAGAACAGTACAAATAGCTCTGCGATAACAAATATCTCTCCGATAACACCGTTCCGCCGTATCAAGTCTTGCACTGGCCTCTCCGTCTCGTTCCGGGCTTGCACTGGGTTCAACAGTTCAGGACTGACTTCACACACTTGGGCTCGTTGTGTCGGACTCGATCACAGACCAAGATCAAGACGCCGTTCGTCTCAACTGTACTTGACAGTACTCCGCACTGAACCGTCGTAATGCTCCGTACAGAACCACACCGTTGAACTGTGCTGTAGTCGACCGTGTTCTGAACTCCTGTCGTGAACCCGCTTTCTGAACCGTCTTGACTGCGACACCTCCGCTCTTTATATAGGGTCCCTACTGGCCTTCTCGAACCGGACAGAACGCCGCTCGACGTTTCTAGGTGGTCAGATGACTACAAATCTCGTGACGCTGCGATCCTTCCCGAACCGTCCTGTTGACACAACTCGGCTGACAGTCGTAGCTCGTCACGGTTGACCGCTCGTCTAGCGCTGGCCTGGGGCGATTTGCATCGGCTGACTACACACACACCACTACCCCTCTCTGTGCCACCACCAAGTTTATAACAATATATATATATTGCTTTCTTTTCTTCTTTTGAGTTACTGTTGTTTTTTTTTAAATTAAATAATGTCGACTTTCTAAACGAAGACTACTACTGTTCTCATAATTAATCTCGAAATCCGAAATTAATAAAGCCATCACATTTTACTCATAGCGTAACTATTGATATCCATCAATTTTTTAAAATCATGTTCAATTTTTTTAACAAAAAAAAAAGACGTTAGAAATTAAAAGTTCTAAAGTTCTTTATGTTTCGTGACTTGAGCTCCACAGACAGACCACGATATGACTGATGACTGAATAAAGGACTGATGACTGAAGATAGCAAGGTACACAAATCTGTCCAAGAATGAGCATTGCCAGTCACGTATCACCCTCAAGCGAGGTCAGCCTGGGTCAACGAAGAATCCGCCGATCTTTTCGAATAAAAAAAACAACTTCAAAGGGCCCGCCAATGAATGCTGAGCGGGAGGCGCCCTTTGAAGAGAGAGAGACAGGGCGCTAGCCATGCGTGGTGGCTCGTCGTGTCGTGGCCAGCAAAGGTCAGCGAGCCCACGGTCCAACTGTTTGGACTTGGTTGACTTTGCCACTGCTTCCCTTCTGATGGACGAAAGGTGATCAGATGAACTGTGCTGTGAACACGTTCTGGGTCAATAGCTCACTGGTCAAGATGTCATCTGGGATTTGTTCAGAATGAATTGTGTCCGGCACATGTCGTAAGCCTTCTAAAATTGTATGTACTTGAATAATTCACTAAGCGTACAAATGTACAAGATATTGTACGAGTTAGACTTCTGTAACATACTTTAGACTGATTGGACTAGACCAGTGATGCCCAACCTAATTCAACCTGCGGGCCATTTTATTTCCGACACTCGCATCGCGGGCCACAAAAAGTAAAAAAAGAAATGAAATTGACCTGAAACTATTTGATTAGAAACCAGTGTATCTAGTACTTACATTCATTTATAGCACATTTGAAGTTTATACCTTTTTTTTTAACAAGAATGCCGGAATATTTGTTTCATAATGCCGACTTTATGGTGTTCTTTTAAATAGCTAAACTTTCTGTATAAAACAAATATGTAAGCTTATTATCATGTTCCGAAACAAAAAAAAAAAAGAGAAGTTCACTTTTTCTGGTAGATTTTACATACAGAGTCCCATTTCATAAAAGAACAATTGACATGATAGCAACCAATCAGATAAAAAAGTGAGGGCCATAGTGTAGGTCAAGAGACATTTCTGCACTTTATGTCGACTTTTCGGCGGGCCGGATCTGGCCCGCGGGGCGTATTTTGGGCATTACTGGACTAGACTGATTGGACTAGACTAGACTAGACTAGACTGATTGGATTAGACTGATTGGACTATAGTGATTGGACTTAAACAATTATATCTTATATTTTATTAAGAAAAAATGTGAGCAACATTTAAAACACACACTCTTTGACGGTAAGACTTAAGTCAAATGATGGAGAGAAAGATTTTGAAAGCGTTAGAAAGAAAGAATGCGAGATAGAGAGAAGGTAGTGAGAGAAAGTAAGGCTTAGAGAAAGAAGCAGATTGACAGAGAGAGTAAAGAAATACAGCCAAGAAAAGAAAGAATGATAGAGGAGGTTAGATAAAGGAAAACAAGAAGCCATATATTTAGAAATCGATTCCCAAATGTCGAAAAATCGATCTAATAAAAAAAAAAAAGCTAAGAAGACTTGGAGGAATGCTTTTGTTAGGAAATATAATCAGAGTTCTTTCAGTGTCTTTGTTCAACATCCTTATGAGCTTAGACAACTACAACACATCTACCAATAGATATAGAGATAAAATAGAAATAAAGAAATATAGATAGATAGATAGATAGATAGATAGATAGATAGATAGATAGATAGATAGATAGATAGATAGATAGATAGACAGACAGACAGACAGACAGACGGACGGACGGACGGACGGACGCACGGACAGACAGACAGACTGACAGATAGATAGATAGATAGATAGATAGATAGACAGACAGACGGACGGACGGACAGACAGACAGACAGACAGACAGACAGACAGACTGACAGATAGATAGATAGATAGATAGATAGATAGATAGATAGATAGATAGATAAATAGATAGATAGATAGATAGATAGATAGATAGATAGATAGATAGATAGATAGATAGATAGATAGATAGTTAGATAGATAGATATTAGATAGATAAACTAGGAGAGATACATAAAGATAGAGAGAAAGAGTAGGTATTATAGAATCTTAATTAGAGTATTCTTAATTTAAAAAAAGATAAAAAATCTCCCTGGAGTCGCAGTCATCTTAAAACAACTTCCAGGTATTTACCTCGTGTCTAAACATTTACAGACACAAGTAGACTCCAGGGAAACTCGGGGGAAAAGGGGGGGGGGTCCTCTGTTGAATGTAAATTCACGAAATCTCTATTGACTCCCTACAATCACCACCTACTAACACCCCCGCGGCCACTTTATTGTAAGAGAAAACACTACATATGAGCGCCTAGACATGATACTCACCCATTCCCCGCACGCGCGCCACAGATTCCTGCAGCTTCGTCCCCCCTTTCCTAAAAGAAAAAAAAAGAAAAAGGTACCACTCGAGGTGAGCCATAACGTAGGCACGTGTTAAGCGCTAACAGCTGCGTGCAGCTTATGTCTCGCGCTGGAGGTCGCGAGGGCCAGATAGAACATTGCATGATCAACGCATTGGTGAATTTTATGTTCATAATTATGTTTCCCAGAATGTATGCAGTCTCTGTGAAGATAGCGTCATCAAATTTGGGGTAGTTAGTCATCAATTTTGGTGTAGTTACCCTCTTTATTGCTGCAGAGAAGTAAAATAAAAGCGATGTAATGGAAATAATTTTATGCTGTAAAGTAAAAAGAATGTTTTGCTGTAAAATAAAAAAAACAACAATGTTTTACTATAAAGTAAAAAGAAAGCTCTGCTGCGAAGTAAAAGAATGATTTCCTGTAAAGTAAAAAGAATGTTCTTGTGTAAAGAAAAAAGAATGTTTTACTGTAAAGTAAAAACAAAAGTTCCTGTAAAGTAAAAAAAGAATGTTTTACTGTAAAGCAAAAAAATAATGTTTTGCTGTTAAAGTGAAAACACTCTCGGTTGTAACATTAATTTTCTTTTGTTTTCTTTCCATAGTATGGCTGTAATCTGTTGATTTTTATCTAATTGCATACCACCTCAAAAAATTATTACTTTTTAAAGAGGTTTCGGTGAATATGTATAGGTCAGGGAGAGCATTTAATCGTCAAGGAGCATACAGAAGGGAAAGTGTTGACATAGGAAGATAAAAAAAAGCATATAAAGGTCTGCATTAAAAAAGTTACGACGAACAAGAAATAGGTCATGGTGAATAATAGTTCGGGTCCACTCACTAATAGCCTATAAAAGTTAATGTTGTTACACAATGGCAACTTATGGCGTTTTCTGAAATAATCTGACTGCCTATGAAAGAAAGTTGGAAGAAGTCAAGCAGTTTAATGGAATAAAATGGTTTTAGTACTCTGTTCTTCCATATCTGAGTTAATGCCGGATCTACAATTGTGCATGAAAATGCAACCACACAGCGCCTCATCCTTCAGTAGACCTTTACCTCTGAAAGAAAAATAATCAAATAAACTTTAAACAAAAGAAAATTAGGGAAACAAGACTAAATTTACAAATACTTTTCTTTACAAATACGTCTTTCTTTACAAATACTTTCTTTCTTTACAAATACTCTCTTTCCTTTACAAATACTTTCTTTCTTTACAAATACTCTCTTTCTTTACAAATACTTTCTTTCTTTACAAATACTTTCTTTCTTTACAAATACTCTCTTTCTTTACAAATACTTTCTTTGCTTTACAAATACTTTCTTTCTTTACAAATACTCTCTTTCTTTACAAAAATTTCTTTCTTTACAAATACTTTCTTTGCTTTACAAATACTCTCTTTCTTTACAAATACTTTCTTTGCTTTACAAATACTCTATTTCTTTACAAATGCTCTCTTTCTTTACAAATACTTTCTTTCTTTACAAATACTTTCTTTCTTTACAAATATGATTTGCTTTTAGATGTATTAATATAATGAAGTGCATTGATTAGAAGCTCAGAGAAGGGACTCCACGACAATCTTGGCCAAGGCCACCACTTACTACATCTAGCGCTGAGTTCATTTTTTATAGATTAAATTGAAAGCCAAGGTCATATTTGATTGTTTAAGGAAAATTATTTTTCTCTTAACACTACCTCTATTCAAGTCAGAACTTCATGGAACCTGGAAATGTAACAGTTGATGTATATCGATGAGAAAAATGTAACTAGTTTGGTGGCCACATGGGGGAAAATTCTAGTTTGAACGTTTAATGTAAAATTTGGCTGGAAACTAAATCTAGGTCTAGATCCAGCATCGTTTTGAAAGGACTATCGAGTTCGAGAATCTCCGATTGTAAGGTTTTATTGATTCAAGTGTAACATAAAGGAATGTTCTAAATAAGAAATGTATGTTTAGTGTTAGATCTAGATGTCCATATAATGAACATAGCAATAAATAATCGCACATGCCAGAAAAAAAAAGGTACGTTAAGCAGCTGGCGGTGTCTTGTGTACGATACCCGAATTGAATTAAATATTCTTTTAATAATATCTTGATTTTAATAATGGAGATTTGTGATGCGTAAAATGGCAACTATAATATTTGTGTGCAACATTGAGTTATCTCACTTAAACCGAATCAGTTATCATGTCAGTTCCATCACATTGTCTGTTTCTAAGAAAATAAATCTGAAATTTAAATTAATTTTCCATTTTAAATTCGGACAAATATCTTTTCTTAACGATCTGCTCCAAAACAAGACTAAAAGATGTGAACTTGTCAGTACTGTCTTTAGTGTGTTCCTCCTTTAACGTGTACTTTTGAATATCTATCAATCAAGTCTTTAAAGTATGTTGTCAAGGGAAAATAATTTTACTGTCGATGTACCTAAAAACATACATACCTAAGTAAAAACAAGAATTGTATACAGTGTGTCTAGTTCTTTGAAAAGAAATGAAATAGACAAACTCTCTTGTATATTTGTCTTGTTCTCTCCATCCAGCACTCTCTCACTTTCTTCTCCCCTCGAAATCCTTGTCTCTGTCCTCTACCTGAAATGTTATCTATCCTTGTTATCTGAGTCTAAATCTAAACAAAAAATTGTGACTAACAACAAAGAGAGAACTACTCAATCGTAAAGTTTACGCCGTGTCCATTGACATTTCCTCCTTTTCCCATTATTATTAGATTCTCCCTTCCAACTTTATGAGTTGTGTGATATGTATTATGGATATTTATTTCATAGTGAGTGAGTGCCTTCTGTATTTCATTTAATCTATTCTATTCTGGTTACGTGATTGAGGCCCCATAGATCTAGAAATCTTTTTTTTTTCCCTCACTGTAAATACTTTTCTGTTTAAACCCAGTTTCTACAATTATATCCTTTGAATGCGTTGTCAATTAGATTTCCCATTCTTAAGCTGTTACCGTAGAAAGTCAGAAAACATTAATGATAATGTTTTGTGAACTATCATCTCTATTGAAAACATAACGACGTCATACTATCCAAGTATTGAAAACATAACGACATCAAACTATCTAAGTATTGAAAACATTACAACCCCCGATGCCCCCACCCCCCCCCCAACCACTTCTCCCCGGCGTTGATTGTGTACTCAGCCTACCTGCACACAACAATACCATCTCCTCTCAGCACTCACTCTAACTAAGTCCATCCATTACAGATACGCCAGGAGATGAATACATTATTCAATCCATCTACATACCGCCCCCCCCCCAGCCCTCCACCAGAAAACCGCAAACTCCACAGGTGTTCTTCAGTCTATTCTATTAATTAAAACCATTTTGTTCTCGGCCTGTTCAGCTTTTGTTTACTGCCATTGTGTTGGTTTCAGCCTCATTCAATGGAAGACTCGATATTGGGATTACGAGATGAAGAGAGAAACAGAGGCGGTGGTTTTTCGTTCAGAATTAGCTGATAGTTCAACTTGTGGAATGTGAGGAAACGCTTGGCTAACTATCAAGGGAACTCGAGTTCGAAGCCCGTCTCAAGCTTGGGTGTATTCGCTGAGTGCCTAAAGGCAGCGCCGAAACATTTACACCCCCCTCCCCAAACTGATTTAAAAAATAGATAGGACCATAGCGAAATGAGCTTTGACCAGATAGATGTATTTTACAAAAGCATTTTAAAATAATAATAATAAAGTAATAATAAAACTATTATTAGTATTTTGGGTTTAATATTTATAATGATTGTGAGCGTTATCTGCGAAGTGTTGGATCTACCAGAGTGTTGGATCTACCAGAGTGTTGGATCTACCAGAGTGTTAGATCTACCAGAGTGTTGGATCTACCAGAGTGTTGGATCTACCAGAGTGTTGGATCTACCAGAGTGTTAGATCTACCAGAGTGTTGGATCTACCAGAGTGTTGGATCTACCAGAGTGTTGGATCTACCAGAGTGTTGGATCTACCAGAGTGTTGGATCTACCAGAGTGTTGGATCTACCAGAGTGTTGGATCTACCAGAGTGTTGGATCTACCAGAGTGTTGGATCTACCAGAGTGTTAGATCTACCAGAGTGTTGGATCTACCAGAGTGTTGGATCTACCAGAGTGTTGGATCTACCAGAGTGTTGGATCTACCAGAGTGTTGGATCTACCAGAGTGTTGGATCTACCAGAGTGTTGGATCTACCAGAGTGTTAGATCTACCAGAGTGTTGGATCTACCAGAGTGTTGGATCTACCAGAGTGTTGGATCTACCAGAGTGTTGGATCTACCAGAGTGTGAGATCTACCAGAGTGTTGGATCTACCAGAGTGTTGGGGAAAATATTTGTTTGTTTGTTTGGGGAATGAGGTTAGTTGTGAATTTAATGATTTAAAGGTGGATACTGCACACCATTTTCTGTATTTTTTGTGTAGATAAATATTGATAGTATGTGACTTTCCTAATGAGACATTGTGTAGATAAATATTTATAGAATGTCAGTTTCCTGATGAGAGATTGTTTAGGCTAAAAGGATGGCAGAAGAGATATAAAAAAGAAAAGTAAAATTAAAACGGAAATGTCGAAAACGGAAATGGAAACAAAAAAAACTTGCAGTTGATGTAGAAATAAAAATGTCGAACATAGGACGTATCATTGAACACGTTTACAGGATTGATTTTAAAAATAAATTGTCACCGATATTTTTTATCTACGTCCTCAGCACTTGGCCTGAGCCATTGGGATGGAAGAGACATGTATCCTATACATACATTGGGCTTAGCATAGCAGTTTTTCTACAAGTCATCAAAATTTTCTTTTTTCCTTGGCCTTAACGATACTTAAGTACGTCACATCCAGGATGACCTTTATGGAAGGTATATGGGTCAGTGTCAGAGGCACATAATAAAGTAAAAAAAAAAGTAAAGTTTGCCCATTCAGGTTCTGTGGTTTATAGGACAGATGATGTTTCATCTGTTTCTGTGGCCTAAGGTTTACGAGGGTTTTATGTGGCCAGCACAACTAATGTCAGGTACCCATTAGAGCTGGGTGAAATTAAAAATCCAAGTCTTCAACAGGATTAAAACCCCGGACCCCGATTCGGAAGCCAAGCGCTTTAACGCTCAGCTACCTACTTTAACCTTATTTAAGTTGCTCTTTATAAACACGGGTGTCACATCCATGATGACCTTTATGGAAGGTATATGGGTCAGTGTCAGGGGCAGGTAATAAAGTAAAAAAAAAAGTACTAAAATGCCATTTCAGGCCTTGTAGTCTATAGGGTAGATGATGTTTCATCTGTTTCTGTGGCCTACGTTTTACGAGGGTGTCATGTGACCAGCACAACTCATGTCAGGTACCCAATAGAGCTGGGTGAAATTAAAAAATTCAAGTCTTCAACAGGATTCAAACCCCGGACCCCGATTCGGTAGCCAAGCGCTTCAACGCTCAGCCACCTACTTTAACCTTATTTAAGTTGCTCTTTATAAACAAGGGTTTTTTAAGGTCAGCACAATGATCGACCCTGATTTTTCGTTCTTCACTAAGATCTAGATTCAAGGGAACCATTGGGTGAGTGACATAAAAAGCTGAACAGTCTCGGGTTCGAACCCTGCACGCTACAATCCCTCGTCTGCCAGGGGCAGGTTAGAGCTAGGATGTCATTATCTTCAAATCTAAAAGAACATCCGAAACATGTTAAAAGCATTTTACAAACTAACAGGGGCTCGGGTTTGAGCCCCTATGGATTAAGATGTTTTAGATTCGAATTGGACTGGACTAGCAAGAAAACCTCCCAGGGTTCTTTCTACATGTCCGAGTTTAAACCAAAGCGTACCGAGCAAGCTTAGATTCTTTCTACATGTCCGAGTCTAAACCAAAGCGTACTGAGCAAGCTTAGATTCTTTCTACATGTCCGAGTTTAAACCAAAGCGTACTGAGCAAGCTTAGATTCTTTCTACATGTCCGAGTCTAAACCAAAGTGTACTGAGCAAGCTTAGATTCTTTCTACATGTCCGAGTCTAAACCAAAGTGTACTGAGCAAGCTTAGATTCTTTCTACATGTCCGAGTCTAAACCAAAGCGTACTGAGCAAGCTTAGATTCTTTCTACATGTCCGAGTCTAAACCAAAGCGTACTGAGCAAGCTTAGATTCTTTCTACATGTCCGAGTCTAAACCAAAGTGTACTGAGCAAGCTTAGATTCTTTCTACATGTCCGAGTCTAAACCAAAGCGTACTGAGCAAGCTTAGATTCTTTCTACATGTCCGAGTCTAAACCAAAGCGTACTGAGCAAGCTTAGATAAAATAGGGACTCGTTATAAAATAATATCTTTTTTTAAAGTTAATTGTAATCCTATTTTGTTTTAAATGGTAGTCACTTTAAAAGCAAACAAGTCTGTTCACTTAAAGCACAAGTGATAATAACTTTTTAATTCCTTGACCGCTTTGTCGAAGGAAATGTATTTGTTTATGAAATCATTGAGTCTGAAGAAGAACAGAAGTCTATCAATGTAATATTTCGTTTCTCGAACTTTTGCAGTATTTGTTTTCATTTCTTTGAATGTTCTATTTTAACGATTTAAAGAAAACTTGTAAAAGCCTGTGCAGGTGAGTTGAAGTGTTCGGTAATGTTGTTTTTTTATAGAATACTGGAACATTTTTACTTAATAAATATAATAATTGAAGCAATATTAATATATTATAAGCTTATGTCATAAAAGTATTAATAATATGTCAGATGTCATGTAAGAAATGTTTCAAATAAACTGGAGTGGCAGATGCCATTTCTGTGATACAAAGGAACCAATATTTTTAGCTCTTCTATTTTAAATACGCTTAAAGTCCTAGTAAATTGTAAGTTTGTTTTAACGCAATCCATGAGATCAAAAACTTTGTCCTGACATATGTAAATCATAAGACCATTGACAAGTATAGCATATGTGTATCGCTCGTGGCTGTCAGTCATTTTTTTGTTATCAATAGACATGAACATCATTTGACTAAATTCTGGTAATAGATGTCATGAATATTTTCCAGATCTTCGTGGATGACTTCAAATAATGTTATGACAAATTGCGAATCAATTTTATACTTGAATTGTATTGCAGTAAAAATCTCAGCCACTTACTAATAACTATTTAAAGTTTTATTAGCCACAGTGTTGTTTTGTCACAAATAATGTTTTGAACAATACAATACTATTCATTTTCCTTTAAATAATGGACAAAAAATGTTTTATGGTTTGGTTTCAAGTAGAAAATATCTTCAAAGTGCAAATGTGCCTGACCTTTGACCCTCAAGTATTCTTTCTCACTCACCAACATTTGCACTAGGTATCGATCTCTCACATGGAACTGTGAACGATTCCAGAAGAACTACAATAGATCGTTCCCTATTTCCTAATGTATCGCCCAGCTTAGAGCAGAATAAGAGACAGGAGGAGGAGGGGGAAGACTGGTGGGAGCAAAGATTAAAACCGATTCCGTGTCACGTGAGAATTAATTAGTTTTCCGAAATGTGTTGCATGAATGGCGCTCTTTTTACTTCGTTCTTTTCTAGGATTTACTTCTGCTGTGAGGTCTGCGACCACCGGGAAGTTTTATGGAAAAGGTCTTTAGTGTGAGAGATCTTGGCGGGAAAGTGGGTTGTATTGCAGCAAAGGTGTTAGTGGGTGTTTGTATTGGATCATAATAGTTTAAGTTACAGAAGTAAGAATTTAAAAAAAAAAAAAGCAAAATACATGTATAAAAAAAAAGGTTATCTACAGGGGAAGAATTTCGCCCTTAAAACTATACCTATCAATTATGTACAAGTTATTTCCCTCATTTAATATCAAACAAAATAATTAATTGACTGGTTGTCTTATGTTTTCATTGATTCATGTTTTGTTAGGTACAATAAATAATTGTTTAAGTATCAACTTGATCAGAGAATGATTGAGGGAGAAATAGCGTTAACACTTGTTTAAGGGGACTAAACCAAACAAAATTAGCCATATCTGTGACTACTGAAGGATTAGTTTCTCTTGTTGGTATCAAACAAATATAATAAATCACCAGTAATTAATTGACTAATTGGTTATTTTTTTTTTAAATTCATGTCTTGTCTATGCCAGTAAATAAGTGTTCAAAGTTACAACTTGATCCGAGAATGGGTGTAGGGGAAATAACGTGTACAGACTTTTTACAAGACAGACAGACAGAGTGAGTTGATATAAGCTTTGTAAAAAAAACAACTTTGTCCATCCCTTATGCTACGCAATAAACGTGTCCACATCAAGAGAACGTGAAGACGGTTGAAGGTCCCATAGTGATAGAAGAGATGTTGGTGTGTATTCTAAGAACAGTTTTAGGTTTGTAAAACTTGACAGAGGCAGGGGACAGGGCACGATATCAGAACCATCGAGATGTCTGAACGACAGTCCAGCGCGCTTACCACTCGACCAGGAAGCTATTCTCATAAGAGAGAGACAGACAGAAGACAGACAGAAGACACTGGCAAAGAGAAGGAGACAGCGAGAGAGTGAAAGGCATAGAGTTAGTCAGGGCAGACAGAGAGACACAGATAAGGGAAGATAGAGAGAGACAGAGAGTGGCAGAGAGAAAGACAGAGAGAGAGGGAGGCATAGAGATGGACAGACAAAAAAAAAGAAAAACGAAGAAAGAGACAAACAAAGAGAGACATAAATAGGAGCAGAGACAGGGATAGGGGCAGTGGCAGACAGAGTAGGACAGAGATTAGAGAGAGAGAGAGAGAGAGAGAGAGAGAGAGTATAACTGTATGGATATTATTGTACTGTTAACGGCTGGAAAACGTATGTACGGTTAGTGTATTTAACAGATAAGAATTATCTTCTAGCTAAAATCTACTTACCACCACATAGTCCTGCTATTTGTCTTGTTTTTTAGAACTGCTCTTTAATTTAAAGAGTATGTACTTTTAAAAAAATCGTTTCCAGTGTCACGTCTGGGATTACTCGATCTGTTGACCTGGGGTCATTGCTGAGAGAATTAGGTAACAATTATCTCCTCGAGTAGTGGACGCGACTGGTCAGAAACTCTCTTTTATTGACTACTTTGGACTGCGACACGGATCTTACTTGTATTGATTCCGGTGGTCAATGGTTGGATACATGGTCACTTCTCCTGGGATTCGGGTTTTCTAAAGTCAGTATCCGGAATCAAGCAATGACATCATCAGTAATAAGGTTTTTTTAATGGGGCCTTGAGGAAAACATCAAACCAGAATGAGCGAAGTATAGTTAAGGCCCTACAAGTTTATTCTGAGCGTGAGTGATCTTGGAAATACCAAGCCATCTTCAAGAGGTAGTCTGGAAAAGAACAACCGAATGTTCAAACAAGGATTCGAAACTAAATGCGCGATCCTTTAAAATATATATTGACTTTTTCAGCTAATACTTAATAGCGTATAGTACATGGCTGGATACGAAACTGTTATAAAGGCATAAGGGTACAATTTGAGGTAAAATACAGAAGTTCGATCACCACCATGGTTCTGCCTGCGTTAGATGCGCCAAAACATGTAGGTCACATGTAGGTCTGTGAAGCTTTGTGAAATACTGCACTCCTCCTTATTCCTCGTAGTCGAGGATAATTCTTTTTTATTATTTTATAACATCGAATCATTAAGACTTTCTATTAAAGACCAAACAAGAAGACTTAGAAACAATGTATAGGTTACAGATGGGCCTTTGTAATAAGATGTAAAGTTTGCATTTTGAAGAACAGAAACACTCTTCAGCTTTTTTCAAACATATGAAAATAATGGGTTATAAATTAGTGTCCTGACCTGAGAGTCCTAGCCCACCTCTCTCGCACCCTCCTCCTTTGATTCATTCTAATGAATTCTAAGCACGTAGGTTTGGGCTAATTTCTGGGAAGTCGCTTTTTCCCAAGACGGAGAGAGAGAGATTTATGACGCAGTAACATCCAATGACATGAAGACTAAAGAAATGGAGACCAAAAAAAGAAAGGCCAGTGCCACAAAGGACAATTCATCTTACCTCATTGTGACATCAGAAGGGGGGAAATGTGATAAAGACTGTAAGAGATGGAAAAAAAAAAGGAATATTTTGATCACAGATGGTGAGCAGTGATTTGGGTGCTGCTGTGGCATAATTTCTTGCTCATTCAATTTACGTTACAATTTACAATGTCACAGTCAAGTATTCCAGTTTTTTTGGCGTGGCTACCTTTTTACCTGACTACCTATTTACCTGACTACCTATTTACCTGACTACCTATTTACCTGACTACCTATCTACATGTCTACCTTTTTACCTGACTACCTTTTTACATGACTACCTTTTTACCTGATTACCTTTTTACATGACTACCTTTTTACCTGCCACTTAAATTCTAGTCTGGATGGCCGCCTGGTTGTGCTTGCGCTCTGGACTGTCGTTGTTTCGTCTGGAAGATCCCGGGTTCATTCCCTGCCCGCTGCCATCCCCCGTCTTCCTGCGGGTGGTTTGGAATAGAAGCAACATCCTAAACAAGTAAAACAAATATTTTACTATTAACCTTTACACCAATCTACCAAACTTTCATCTAACGCGCCTGTTTCCCTGAATGTCTAGAGCACTAAACGACTTAGTCATAGTCTGTTTTTCTTAATAATACTTTATGCTATTCCTGCTCTTTTGTTTTTTCTGAATATGTTTTTATCTTCTATTATTCTATTTCAATTCTTAACGATTCGTGAATTTAGAATTTTTAAACAACGCGAATCTAATCTTATAAAATACAGACGTTACCTCAAAAAAGAAGATAATTAAGTCTTGAAGACAATGATCAACAACAGAGATGTGTGGCTGAGGACGCGGGGCTACTTATCAAGAAGGCTTGAGTTCGAATCCAGTTTCTAGTTGAGTTGTATTTGCTAAGCGCCTAAAGGCAGCATGTAAACCTTCTCCTTGGCACCCCCTTCACCCCGCAAGTTTACAAAAGAGATTGGAGCATAGCGGACTGTCCTTGTTGTAATATGGAATATATGCACTCTTCAAAGTGATTTTTTTTTAAATGGATACAGTCAAATTATTTTTTTGTTTAGTTCCAACCTCCTCTATTCAAGTCACTATTCTAGCTATGTTATCCTCGTTTGAAGCTTCTTGCCAGATCATTCTAATTGAAAGCTGCCAACTACGTGTAGATCATCCTAATTGAAAGCTGCCAACTACGTGTTTCTTATTAGGAGTTTCTTGGTAGATCATCCAACTTGTAATCTTCTAATTAAATGTATTCATTATACAAACTTTTTAGGGAATCATTCTAATTTGAATTTTTCAATTAAGTGTGCTTCTCTCTCGGTCTTCACAGGGACCTCCCCTCCCCGATGTATACATTTCACCTTGCCACGCGCACAAATATATCTGTCTCAAACATGTTCTGATAAAATCTCCCAAAAATCAGACAGCAACAGTTTTTGGAAATGTTCAAAGCTAAAGGCATATCATTTAAAGGATGGCTGTTTGGTGCGTGGTATCTGCTGTCGTCTCGGTGGTCATGGGTAGGTATCCTGGCCCCCTTTCCCCGCCATCCCCCGCCGTCCTTCTGGATGTCTGGGCGAGGATTTAATAATTTTCACTTCTGAAAGAACATCCAAAACAAAGGAAAACAAAAACATGTCATCATTCTTTGCTTGAAATAATTTCCTGCAAAAAAAATGTGTCTATTATATTTTCGTTCTATCATAAACAACAACAACAACAAAAATTGTATCTTTGATGACAAAAATAAAATAGCTACAATCTGATTTAAACATTTTCTTTGTTGATTAATTCCAATACAAGTTAAAAGGAAAACATTTTTTCTTCTTCCTGGAAGATATAAATCTTTTCTGTTTTCAGGTTTTTTATTCAATCAACATTAAAAAAGATGACCAAAAATAATAAATTAAATAGAAATGGTAGTAAAAATATTAAAACAAAAATCTGGCAAATGAATTTCCTCACCCTTTTCCAATTTTTTAAATATTTTTGGTAAGAACGCCGCTTAAAGCACACTTATCAAAGCTTCCTCTTTATATATATTATGGTAGAAATGTTTTTCGGACAATGCCAGCCGCTATCTTCTGCTGTTGTAGCCTCCTGAAGGTTAAGGCCGTTCCTTTTGATGGAACACCTGAAATCTGTTTTAAACAAATACAATTACTTTGAAATCCTAGATTCCCAGATGTTGATTCAAAGTGAAGGTCTTCTTATTACAGGAAAACTTTTAGTTGCTTTGTATATAGAAATGTAGTTCTTCAACCAGATTGTCAGGTTGTGTCTTGGACAAGATTGAACTGCACGCGCTCGTCATTCATTGCAGACGTGAACATTAAAACACAAAGTCGTACAAAACATGCCCAGGCATTAAATATTACTTCCTTTTTATTTCTCTCTTACTTTCTCTGTCTCTCTCTTTCTCTTTTTCTTTTTCTTTCTCTCTCTCTTTCTCTCTCCCTCTCTCCCTCTCTGTTTCTCTTTCTCTCTCTCTCTTTCTCTCTCTTTCTCTCTCTCGCTTTCTCTCTCTTTCTCTTTCTCTCTCTCGCTTTCTCTCTCTTTCTCTTTCTCTCGCTTTCTCTCTTTTTCTCTCTCTTTCTCTCTCTCGCTTTCTCTCTCTTTCTCTTTCTCTCTCTCGCTTTCTCTCTCTTTCTCTTTCTCTCGCTTTCTCTCTCTTTCTCTCTCTCTTTCTCTCTCTCTTTCTCACTCTCTTTCTCTCTCTTTCTCGCTCTCTCTCTCTCTCTCTCTGCCCCTCTAGAGCCCTATGTCACTTTTCAATGAGTCTACCACTGCAAGATACTTCTAGAATCTGATGGAACCAAATCAAATGTTGGGTTTGTTTCTATTTTGAATGTCTGCACTTGGTCATATTTGCAAGGCCAGAACTCTGCTGGTAGTTTCTTCAACACTTGGGAGAATTCAATGAAAATGACATTTTTTTTTTGGGGGGGGGGGCGTTCACACCAAAATATTCTTTCAATCTTTATGTAATAGAGACAATAATAGAAAAAAAGATGTGGGTTACCAAAATATATGAGTCTGACAGAAAATATTCACGTTCCTCAAGAATGTCAGTCATAACTATTATCAGAGTTGGTAAGAACCTCACATTCACAGCTAGTTCCATGGATGACGCTAAAACTTAAATGGCAGTGGATTGTTTTATTCACTGAGGACGTTCTTCCAAAGAAGCTGATTACATCCCAGCCCAAACCTCCCGCAGGACCTCAACGGGTGGAAGCCATTACCGTGACGACATCCCAAAGGGTATACCACAAAACAAAAAAAAAAGCTGTCCAGTTGGAGCATGGTGGAAACAAAGCAACGAAACAGAGCGATAGAAATACATTGTAAAATATCTCATAGATCTAGTACTTACTAAACTCAATTAGAACCATCCTCTAACAAATCTAGCTGTTTATATCTGGCTTGGCGAGGTGCAATGTCCGATTTATGAGGGGGGGGGGGGTAGAGAAATCAATCGTTCTCACCTCGTTCAGACATAGGATCCGGACTTAATGACGCCGCCCCCCTCGCCCCCATTCCCAGCCCTCGCCAGACGTTGCAACGTTGTACCTTCAAACTGAGCTCTAGCGTACTACGTCGATATCGGGACAAAACGGCTTTCATTCTTTATCCGAACGTTCGCGCACAATCACTCACACACCAATGGACATTCACACACACACACACACACACAAAAGATTGTCATTCGAGGAATTAATCGATTACCCGTAAAGCTTTGCTGTTTAAAGATTAGCACATTTTTTTTTCGCTTTTCGCCATTGTGGTTTAAACGTGGGAATTTTTTTATTTTTTTTTTTGTTCGTCAAGTTTGGATGAATTTGAAAAGAAAGAAAAAGACAATTTCTTTTCCACTGAGGTCTATGTGCATCTGTCATCTGTTGTGTCTGTTGTTGTAATGTACAAGTAGAGACATGAATCTGTCACACGTTCCGTTTTACTTCATTGTTGAATTAAGTCCATTGATTCTAAGTAGGTAAATATAAGGCAGCGGATGTTGTGCTGCAAGAGCAGAGTTATCTCCCTTTCTCTACGTCGTTCTCTCAATCGCAAATATAAGTGAAGGTCAAACTACGGCCCGCGGACCAAATGTGGCTTGTGAGCCTCTGGCTACAGTGTTTAAAGAAAATGTGCAGGATCGGTTCTAACAAAGTTTCTTGGGAACTGGACGATGTTTTGCGCTGATAGGACCCGTGTGACGTTTCAGGAATGTATCTATTTTTCTACATTTTAATTTTATTTTGGTATCTGTCGTTTGTTAACCTCTAATTTCACAAGGTTTCGTACAGCATTAGTAGGTTCATTAGTAGGCGCATTAGTAGGTTCATTACTAGGCGCATTAGTAGGTTCATTAGTAGGTTCATTAGTAGGTTCATTAAGTGATACTACAGAAATGTAATTTTCTTCCACATGAAAAGCACGAACTGAAGTGGGACTCTGTCTCTTCTCTCTTTACTCTCTCTTTTTCTCTCTGTTTCTCTCTCTCTCTCTCTCTCTCGCTTTCTCTCTCTCAATACACATATATATATATATTTATATGTAGCAAGTGCAGACCAGAACTTTTAGGCGGGGGGGGGGGGAGCAAGTGCCCCTACCGCCCACTTAGATCTGCCATTGGGCTCAATGTTTTGGTCACCAAATTTAAGCTCCAGATCTCTAGGTGAAGATGAAATGATTTTTCAATTGATTATTGATTTTTGTTGTTTAACTTCTGGCATTGCAAAAGTGTGTCACGATATAGACACACCTTTGAAGCCATATTGCTTGTTTTTTTTTTCAAAAGCTTAAATCAACTCACTCTGTCTGTGTGTCTATCTGTCTATCTGTTTGTCTGTCTGTCTGGTACAAATTTTGTTAACGTATTTTCTCCTACTTCCCAAGTTGAAATTTGTACAATTACTTATTGTTAGATACAATACACGAATCAATCAAAGAAGTAATCAATTAGTTAATTAATTAGTGGTTATTAAATAGTTTTATTTTATATATAAAATAGGAGATAAATCTTGCAGTATTTAGATATATGGCAGAAATTTAGCGGTTCTTTACCCTTATTTAAGCTATGTCTCTAAAAAGTATTTTTTTTTATATTTAGCTTTCTTTTTGTTGTTTTTTTTTAATGTTTCTTGTATACGATTCTGAATAGATTGAACACAAGTTTCAATTAGTTTACACCACGTTTATAATGGTTCTATTGCTCTAAAAAAACAAACAGAAAATGAATTGAACGTTAGTACCACTAAAGACTCAGGCAATAGAGATGTTCACGTTCATTCTTTGAAGTGATCGGCTCGTTTAGTTTTGACATTTTTCTTTTTGTTAGCTTGTCTCTTTCTTCTAATGTAAGCTTTCTTCTAATGTAAGCTTTCTTCTAATGTAAGCTTTCTTTTAATGTAAGCTTTCTTCTAATGTAAGCTTTCTTCTAATGTAAGCTTTCTTCTAATGTAAGCTTTCTTTTAATGTAAGCTTTCTTCTAATGTAAGCTTTCTTCTAATGTAAGCTTTCTTCTAATGTAAGCTTTCTTCTAATGTAAGCTTTCTTCTAATGCAAGCTTTCTTCTAATGCAAGCTTTCTTCCAATGTAAGCTTTCTTCTAATGTAAGCTTTCTTCTAATGTAAGCTTTCTTCTAATGTAAGCTTTCTTCTAATGTAAGCTTTCTTCTAATGTAAGCTTTCTTCTAATGTAAGTTTTCTTCTAATGCAAGCTTTCTTCTAATGTAAGCTTTCTTTTAATATAAGCTTTCTTCTAATGCAAGCTTTCTTCTAATGTAAGCATCCTTTTCTTCCAAGACAATGTCTAATGGGTAAAAGGTCAAAGGTTACCCTTTGAAAAGAAATGACAATGCTGTTCAAGACTCTTTGTTGAACTCGAGGTCCACTAGGTCACTTTTGCAGCTCGTAAAGCTTTTTGGTAAAACTTTTTAAAAAGTTTAGACATTGAATGAATGATCCATCATAAAGTGATGACAGTGAATGACCCATCAGAAAGAGATGACAGTGAATGACCCATCAGAAAGAGATGACAGTGAATGACCCATCATAAAGTGATGACAGTGAATGACCCATCAGAAAGAGATGACAGTGAATGACCCATCAGAAAGAGATGACAGTGAATGACCCATCAGAAAGAGATGACAGTGAATGACCCATCAGAAAGAGATGACAGTGAATGACCCATCATAAAGTGATGACAGTGAATGACCCATCAGAAAGAGATGACAGTGAATGACCCATCAGAAAGAGATGACAGTGAATGACCCATCAGAAAGAGATGACAGTGAATGACCCATCAGAAAGTGATGACAGTGAATGACCCATCATAAAGTGATGACAGTGAATGACCCATCAGAAAGAGATGACAGTGAATGACACATCAGAAAGAGATGACAGTGAATGACCCATCAGAAAGTGATGACAGTGAATGACCCATCAGAAAGTGATGACAGTGAATGACCCATCAGAAAGTGATGACAGTGAATGACCCATCAGAAAGTGATGACAGTCAATGACCCATCATAAAGTGATGACAGTGAATGACCCATCAGAAAGAGATGACAGTAAAAAAAAATGCATACATTATAAAAATAAAATTCTTTTCATGAAAATTTTTAAAAAATGTAATTTAAAAAAAAAAACCGATTAAGCAAATAAATAAATAAACACATCTTGATTCACCTTTTTTTTTTTTTTTGTCTTGTTTGATCAATACTTTAAACTCAAAACAGGGCTGCTTTGGGTTATATTTTTATCATGAAAAGAATGTTTTACCAATTGCACATGCATAATTACAAAGTATGGCTCTTTAATTTTATGTGTATAACTTTCTTCATACTACTTTCAATGCTCATTGCCATCTGGTCTGACCTCTTTAGTGAGCTTGTGTTGGAAAAGGTCCCAATGCTGCTTTAGATTTGTATGCAAGATTAACTCATCTTGAGTTTAATCTAGAGTTTTAAACTCCTTATCGCTGGCCGCAGAGTAATATAATGATGTACGCCATCCAAACGTTCCAGTGTTTCATGATATGCTTAAAACAGCTCATTGGTTTTCTGCATATTTTTAGAGAAAACGTTTTCTGTTATTCTGTTGTTCTATTTCCTCACGCTAAGGGCATGGCGGTCGAGTGCTAATGCACTTTATAAGACTTTTTAACAGCGGGGTCTAGAGTTGGAATCCAGGCGAAGACGGAGATTTGAACCTCGGTATTTTTAGGACGCCCCTGAGTCAACCAAACTCTAAGGTGTACCAAACAGACGTTGTGGAGTCAAAGTAGTTGGTCGTTGCACTGGCCACATGGCACCCTCTTAGACCGTTGACCATAGAAACAGGTGATATTTAGTTCATCTGTCACCGTCAATCACAAGGTCTAAAAGAGGTACCATTTTCAATCCTTTATGTTTATTTTAGATTAGTATTCATTTATTCTTCACAACTCGAATCTATTACATTTGAAACTGGCTAGTGCTTTTTTTTTTTTTTGTTAAACATGGCGTTACTCTCATGACAAGAAAACTCACACGCTCTACTGAGAGAAAGAAAAGCCTTCCTCTAAAACTAAGCCATTCTTTGCACTGCGAGAGTAGATCCGCAGCAGAAGACAAAAAAATAAATCTCCCTCTCCTCCTCGCTCCCTCCTTTCGCCTTCACGCTTGGAGTGCTTGGCGCGCGGCCCTCGCTTTGCGGTGTGGGAGAGAGCTACCCGATCAGGGGAGGACAAGTCTGCCGTATCCTTGCAGTGTATAACTTCAACTTTTGGCCAGGTAGTTGAGAAACGAACTACCAAAAAAAAAAAAAAAAAAGAAATTAAAAACTGACAGTTGACTGAAATAAAACAAAAAATGTTCACACTAAAATCGTGTCTCGTGTAAGAATGCAAGTAACTCTGTTGTAACAATGTAATGTGCTCACAGATTGGCAAGTGATAATAATAGTTGGTGGATTATTATTTCGAATGTTGCAATATTGTTGTTAATTAATACTGGATTACTTTCATTCATTGGATATATGTGTGGATTAGATCATTTCGATACAATTCAGGTTGGTCATTATAAGCATGTTCTCTTCATTTCTTAATTAACTAATCAGTTTATGATAATATCAATGAAAAAATGTGTTTTGGAAAATGTGATTTTTGATATTAAGAAAATATATACACTTGACCATACTATTAGTACATTGAAAAATTGTTTTGAATTTTTTAAAAAATATGAGTACATAAACTTGCACACAAACTATGCTATCACATGTCAAAACTTATAATTTGTGACGGTACGCACCGGTACGGCGTACCGGCACCTTTTTCAATATGGGGAAAAATTATTAATTTTCTTGTATTTTAACGTTTATTATTAATTTATTAGTAGTTAAAAGCTAGGCAATCTATCAATAATAGATGTTCGATTATTTTTTTCTCCTTATATAAATACTAAAGATTTTAATAATTTGAAATTAATTTTATTTTCTTCTAAAAGCGAAGACAACAAGAAACAATATACTTTATTTTGTTTTCTGAGAAAACAACAAACTTCAAACGTAATGTTTCAGTCTTAGAATCGTATGTACATTGTTGTATAGTCTCCCATCAACATGTTTCTTTGAATACATTTTTGTTACATTTTTGATACTTTCCGCTGGTTAAAGTTGTTGTTAGAGCAAACGTGTCTAAAGCTGAGGTTTCCACGTTCAAATTTCTGTTCTATTAGTCAATTGTTTTTGTTTTTTTCTGACCTCAGCTTCCAGTAAATGAAAGTTTTCATTCTGCAAACCACAAAGCATTCTCTCTCCCTTTAGACATCAAGTACAAGAAGTCAAAAATTTTTAGACTAATACTTGTAGCTACTTGTCACACGAGCTGTCAGTACTTTGTCACACAAGCTGTCAGTACTTTGTCACACGAGCTGTCAGTACTTTGTCACACGAGCTGTCAGTACTTTGTCCCACGAGCTGTCAGTACTTTGTCACACGATCTGTCAGTACTTTGTCACACGAGCTGTCAGTACTTTGTCCCACGAGCTGTCAGTACTTTGTCACACGAGCTGTCAGTACTTTGTCACACGAGCTGTCAGTACTTTGTCCCACGAGCTGTCAGTACTTTGTCACACGAGCTGTCAGTACTTTGTCACACGAGCTGTCAGTACTTTGTCACACGAGCTGTCAGTACTTTGTCACACGAGCTGTCAGTACTTTGTCACACGAGCTGTCAGTACTTTGTCACACGAGCTGTCAGTACTTTGTCACACGAGCTGTCAGTACTTTGTCACACGAGCTGTTAGTTTCTTCTACATGTTTAGATCTCTCGCTATCAAATGACATTTTTTAACTAACGCTAAAATAAAAAAAAATTCAAAGTTTTATTTTCAATTATTTGATTAAAATAGAAACAACCTCCCAGGACTTTCTTCATTCTTCCAGAACTTAGTATAAACAGTAGAGAAACTTCAGACAGTAAAGAGAGAGAGAGAGAGTCGCTACAAAAATGTTCGGCAAATGTCGCCACTGTAACATTTCTCTACTTGCGATGTAACAGTAATGTAACTTGTATGAAAGGTTACACGTAACTTAGTGAATCGACTCAACATAAAAGATGTGTTGTTGTTGTTGTTGTTGTTGTTGTTGTTGTTGTTGTTTATCTCAACGGACCTCAAACGTAACCTCCAACTTTCAACAACAAAAAAAAAACAACCTAAGACTTTAGCTACTACAATTGAAGAAAGCTCGATTAGCATAAAAAGCCTGATCTTTATCAGAAGATGCACTTTGTTAATGCATTCATTGTTTTGTCTGCCGCAATCAGCTTTCTCGGTTCGTGGCAAGGTAGACAGACGACTATACTTTATTTCATCTGATATTATTTTCTTCGACTTACTATATACTTTACATTCTCCATCTGCATTCCCCCCCCCCTCCCCAAACAAAAACTCACTCAAGCAAATCAATTCATATATATATATGGCCATTCCACTTAAGTTGTGGTGCGTTACGACTCGACCAGTGAGCCTGTATACGCTGGATCATGTCAGTGACGTCATGTTTCTCATCTAAATAAACAGCTTAAATAAACTATGAGCTGAAGAAATAATCAATCGAAAAATCCGTCACAGTTTTTCATAATTCTTGAAATTGGTCATGGATACAAGTACATAAAATGCTTTCAGTGGCTCAAACAGCCTCTAATAACCAGTCCAACTTCTGGTCTTCATTTGTGGCACAGATGTTGAGTGAGAATGAAGTGTTTCATTATTAGGAGAAGGGGCAAGGGAGAGTAACTGGCGCCTAAACCAGAAAGAGGCTCGTCAGCTTTGACTGGCTAGCCACCTAGGTGAAGAAAAACTCTGAATCCAAACCCCCCGCTGCCTATACACAAATATTGAAAAGCCTTCGGTAATGAAGACCTGAGTAAAAAACAGAAGCTTACGAACCTTATGCAGTTTGCAGCATACATTACCACACCATGACAGAGCCTACGACGCCGCTGATTCCAAACTGTATCGGCACTTGCCGTTTCTTTGGAAACATCAGCTGCATGGAGATGGAGGTACTGCTGTGTGGGCGACATCGTTCTGACCAGAGCTATTGCCCAGGCATTCATCTCATTTCCTGTCAGGTGATCCAGAGTCGCTTCGCGGTTGAAGAAGGCCATAGAGCATGGCATCGTACAGTGGAATCTGGCTGCATCTCCAACTGTTTATCTAATTGCACGTGTATTTGATCGAATAAAGTAAAACTTAACATTTAAATTAAAGTTAGAAATCCTCTTTTTAAATGAAATAAAATTCATTTTAATTTCCACCTATCTTGAGACTTTGCTCAACGATTGAAATACAAACGTTGCATATTTTTTTTTTTTTATTGTGCTGTGGATTTTCCTAAATCTTCCCATTTCTCTATTATTTTAGTCAATTATTCATCTTCCTCTCTAGGCCCCGCCTATACAGTTTAAAAATATACACTCTAATCATTATCTATAAACAGCCAGTGGCGTAGCTGGGGTGGGGAGAGAACCCCCAAAGGAGTGTTCGAAATTTGTTTTTACATTGAATATTACGCCATTACGTCATGTCATGATGTCAAAATGCAGGGGCCCCTAAAGAGGTCAAGCCCACGCCGACCACTGAAAACAGCAGCTATAAAAGTGGCATGTCTTCAGCTCAGACTAGTAAGTACATTCTGGCAAGCATTCCATCCACACACACCATTTTGGGTTGTCTTTCCTTGATACACTCTATTCTTCTCTCCGTGCTCTAAATCTAAACATCCTTCAACCAAATACTTAGTGTAAAAAGTAAATCAATTTTTTTTTTCTCAAATTTTGTTATCCGAACACAGTGACACGAGCACTTTGATAGCCTGTAACATAGGTACGCGATGTTAATGACTATTTGGTGGGTTTGGCATAGAGTGGCTGACTCGCATACACTGATGGACTAATTCAAGGAGGCTGTATGGCCATTTCAATATATGTTTTAACTTGGGAGGTTCATGATTTTGCTTCTCGTAATTCAGGTTTCTACTTGGTTTGTTCATGTTCCGTTTCATGCCTTATGTTTCTAAAGGAGTTCATGGTTTTACTTTCGTAATTCATGTTTTTACCTGGATGTTTCATGGTTTTAGTTATGTTCTTACTTGGGTGATAGATACAGATGACCTTAACATTTTCTTCCCCATGGATCGAAATGTCAAAAAGTGGAAACTTTACTTTTACTTCGTTGATTCATGGTTTTACATATAAAACCTGTTATTAACTTCGGAATGTTACAATTTAATTGTGTACGCCGTTGTGCCGTAATGTAAGGGTGGTTCATTCTTTTATAGATGTAATTCATGTTTTTAATTGGGTGGTTATGGTTCTAATTAAATGATATCAATGTAAAACTACAACGTGACGTTAGTAAGAGAATGTTGTTTAGCGTGTCATTCTATTTTAACAAACGTTTTTTGGCTAGTTTGTTATAGGGGGAAAAAAACTTGTTCACTGTCTCTATTTTGCTTTGTAAAAGTTTGTACTAACATTTCTATCGGTTATATTATTTCCTGTAATATTTATTTGGACTACTAAACTCTTAGTGTTAATAACTTGAGCAATTGAACACACTCTTGATACAATATAACGCTGTTCTATAAATCCAGAGCAATGTCTCAATTATAAAGTAACTAGTCGACCGGCGGCGTAGCATACACCGCTATTTTGCAGGGCCGGCCATATGCCACTGCAACCTATGCCACCGCAGTCGGCCCCACACTTTAATAGGACCCGCGCTAATTCTAGGTGTAAATTATTAAATTAAACTATTTTATAACTTATAACAGATTTCCCGCGTCCCCACAACGGTTGAGTCCCAACACTATTTTGACATATCTATTTTGACATATTTGTTTACTATTGTTCCGTCTTGTTTTTCATATTGTCACATAAATATGAAAGTGAATATGTAAAATACAAGGAGCTCCTGGAAATCTACTGAAATTGCAAAATATAAGAAAAAGTCATGGAAATCTCCTGAAATTATTAAAAATCTTTTGAAAACTCATACAAATCTCTTGAAATATATAGACAAAAATGGTCATTTTGGGGTGTCATTCAATATGGAAAACGCCAATCCTACACGCGATAAATAAAAACGGCATTATACATTACCCGTAATTGTGTAATCTGGAAAAGAAGCTTCTCGCGCCTGAAGATTTACTTGAGGTCAACAATTCTCGTAGATAGATTGAAACATTTGGTAATTCTTGCTATTCAGCGTGATCTATGTAGCAAATACAACTTTTATGATATACTGTATGACTTCGCTACACATAAGGCTCGTAAAGTACGTAGTAAAGAATGAATAAAATGCAAAGACGAATTTATTTTCTAATATGAACTCTTAATTTTCACTTATTACCCGTATCCCTACCCAAACTTGGCTCCGCGAAATCCGTTTCGCATAGGGCCCCACAACGGCTGAGTCCGGCCCTGCCATTCAGCGATAGGTGAATACAGAATAGATTACTTGTTTTCTACCCCCTCCCCCTTTTTTTCGTCGCTAAAATAAATAAAAGAGTGATCTTTCCATGACTTCTTGGACACAACTGTTAAGTCGAGCCCTGCTATTTTGTGACGGGTGAATACAACTTGTTCTCCCCCCCCCCCCCTCTTTTTTTTCGTAAGGTAACTCTAGTACGACTTTTAGAAATAAAAGAGTGATCTTTCCTTTACGTGGTGTCCAGACTCTTGAGCCATGAAGAGAATTATATATATATATAGATAGATACTGTCAACTTTAAAGAAACGTTCGTATTTCTATTTGTGCGCGTGTAGTTGCTATTGATATAAAATCTTCATCACATAGACCAGGGGTTCTCAACCTCTGGATCCCAACACCCTTGGGATCGAATGAAGATTTGCTGGGGTCGCCTAAGGCCATCGAAATGTCCCAACAATATTTTGACATATCTTTTTACTACTGTTCCTCCTTGTTTTTCAAATTGTCACATAAATATGAAAGTGAATATATAAAATTTAAAAAAAAGCTATTCAAAGATAATATTTCATTTATTACATTTAGATAAGAGAAATGTAGATTACAAGAATATAATTAAATATTTTTTCGTGATTAAACATAAAGCTATGGCAATGCATATCAGAGATTTACATTGTAATTAAGATTTCTTGGGTTTGTGAACGAAAATAATTTTGCTGGGGGGGGGGGGGGGTCGCCGCATAATGGGGAATAAGAAAAAAGGCGTCGCCGAGCTTAAAAGATTGAGAACCGCTGACTTAGACAGAGACTCCTCTTTGGTAAATTGTTTTGATGAATATTTTTGTAGTAAAATTACATTTTAAAATATATACAAATTAATTATAACCACTTCTAGAAAGAAAAAATGGTATACTTGTAGAGAAAAAGTTTCGAGCTTCTATTATACTTTTAGATCCGTGTCCAGGCTCCGCCCTTCAGCTTCCGCCCACTCTCCAGGTTCCATGAAGTTCTGACTTGAATAGAGGTATTGTATAAAGTGGTCTCGTACATCCAGCTTGCAGAGGCACCTATGTTTGCGATGATCTATTCTTAATTCATAAACTGCGGAGGGCATTTACCAGGGAACAATGTAAATGATAATGAGCTGTATACTATTTGTCAATAATGTTGATGGCTTGGTGTCTGGACTGGGATCTGTTAGCAAGTTTGTCTTGTGTGATATTGTCATTTCAATGTGAACTATCAACCACCCCAAATTGTCATTTCAATGTGAACTATAAAGCACCCCAAATTGTCATTTCAATGTGAACTATCAACCAACCCAAATTGTCATTTCAATGTGAACTATCAACCACCCCAAATTGTCATTTCAATGTGAACTATCAACCACCCCAAATTGTCATTTCAATGTGAACTATCAACCACCCCAAATTGTCATTTCAATGTGAACTATCAACCACCCCAAATTGTCATTTCAATGTGAACTATAAACCACCCCAAATTGTCATTTCAATGTGAACTATCAACCACCCCAAATTGTCATTTCAATGTGAACTATCAACCACCCCAAATTGTCATTTCAATGTGAACTATCAACCACCCCAAATTGTCATTTCAATGTGAACTATCAACCACCCCAAATTGTCATTTCAATGTGAACTATCAACCACCCCAAATTGTCATTTCAATGTGAACTATAAACCACCCCAAATTGTCATTTCAATGTGAACTATCAACCACCCCAAATTGTCATTTCAATGTGTACTATAAACCACCCAAAATTGTCATTTTAATGTGAACTATCAACCACCCCAAATTGTCATTTCAATTTGAACTATCAACCACCCCAAATTGTCATTTCAATGTGAACTATAAACCACCCCAAATTGTCATGTCAATGTGAACTATAAACCACCCCAAATTGTCATTTCAATGTGAACTATCAACCACCCCAAATTGTCATTTCAATGTGAACTATAAACCACCCCAAATTGTCATTTCAATGTGAACTATCAACCACCCCAAATTGTCATTTCAATGTGAACTATAAACCACCCCAAATTGTCATTTCAATGTGAACTATAAACCACCCCAAATTGTCATTTCAATGTGAACTATAAACCACCCCAAATTGTCATTTCAATGCGAACTATCAACCACCCCAAATTATCATTTCAATGTGAACTATCAACCACCCCAAATTGTCATTTCAATGTGAACTATCAACCACCCCAATTTATCATTTCAATGTGAACTATCAACCACCCCAAATTGTCATTTCAATGTGAACTATCAACCACCCCAATTTATCATTTCAATGTGAACTATAAACCACCCCAATTTATCATTTATTATTTTGTAATTTTGAGTAGCAATGTTGAAATCGTAGGTCCTTCTTTCTGACACTTTATTGAAGGCCGTCTACAATAATACGCTGTTCTATAGGCTACATTATACATTTTTTTTACAGAGTGCCAACGAGGCACGGTGGCTGAGTTGTAAAGCGCTTGGCTTCCGAACCGGGGGTATGGGTTCAAATCCTGGTAAAGACTGGGGTTATAAATTTCGGGATCTTTAGGGTGCCTCTGAGTTCACCCAGCTCCAATGGGTACATGGCATTAGTAGGGGAAAAGTAAAGGCGGTTGGTCGTTGTGCTGGCCACATGACACCATCATTAACTGTGGGTCACATATCATCTGCCCTTTAGACTGCATGATCTGAAAGAGGAACTTTTTACTTTTTTTTCTACAGAGTATCAACAGTTTATAAAGTATACCCATTTCTGTAGGCTACCTTTTTACAGAGTACCAACAGTTTCTATAACATACGCAGTGGTAGATGTTACGCTCAAGAAGAACCAGTCAGTTCTACAGTAAACGCAGATCTATTGCTACATTTTACGGAGGGCTAGTTAATTATTAAATAAATATAATGCCAATTGATAAAATAATAAATTGTTATCTACTGACGCATAAAAAAATTAGTTGAAAACAGAATAAATGTAAATGTGTGTCAATGGTTCTCACATATATTTGTTTTCAGAATGTAACTTTGAATAATAAGAAAATGACTTGTAAAACATTCGGTCTTCAATATGAAATTCCCAATAGTCTTTCAATTCTTTAAAAAAAATGTGTATAGGCTGAAGTATTAAGTTACTGCTACTATTTCTCGTAAGATGTCGGAACTGTATCGAGTGTAAGGACCCTAATGCTACTTCTGTTTACATGCATTGAAATAGTAATAATAATAATAATAAGGCTAGGCTTCGAGTCCGAAGATCAGTGAGGCATGCAGTATTTCCCGTGGTTGCGCAGTCCCAGCTGTGACCTACATATTTTGCCACATCCAGGGCAGGCATAACCATTGTCCACAGGTGGTCGATTTAGATTTTCTTTTCGCCGTCTGCGTTTGTCCTCGGCAGTAGATTTTCTTTTGGTCTCAAATGTGTATCCAGCGGCCTTCGTGAGTGACCTCCAGCTGTCTCGTTCTGAGGCCGCATGCAACCAGGTGCTCTCTTCTAGGTCACCCAGGGAAAGTTGTCGCCTAAACTGGTCTTTGAAGCGTTTCCGTGCATTGAAAGACCCTTTTGTAAATACACTTGTGTATGGCTCATTTAAGTCTCTTTCCCACTTAAGAGGGGTCCACTATCAGATTTTTTACCACTGGAAAAAAATGGTCAACACGATTAAGCGCAACCCAGACAGTCAGAGACACTTTGCTTCATTCATCTACCTTGAACTAGCCCGCAAAGACCGTACACTTTTGGTATTTTAATAAATCCAGATAATTGTCTCTTTCTGAATAAAAAGTTTGTATTGCAAAAAAATGTTAATGAATATATTTGTAATCTTTCTGTTATACATGTTCAGCGCTTAGACTGAGATTCCTCTTAAAGCTGATTTTTTTTTCTAAATGTTTCTTAGTTGTTATATAACCTAAAAATATGCAAATTAGACATCACCACTTTTTAAAACAAAAATATGTTTAACATGAAAGTAAGAACTATGAGAATTTCCGAACATCCAGAAACAATAAACGTAGTGATACCATAAAATTTGTTGTTTCTTGTATTTTTTGTTTTAATGTATTTTTTTAGATAATAAAGTGGAATTTTAGAATGAAAGAAAATGCAACTTGAGGACTAAATGAAGTTCAGAAGTATAATCTCCATTTTACTACTTATTACAACACCTCCAACTCGTAACTTAGTGTAAACTTTCATGGGGTGGACATGGATCACGATAACTGCTACAACAGCTATCCTAGAAATTTGACAGTTGTATATCGTTGGGAAAAGAATTACTAGCTCGTTGGCCAGACTGGGAAAACTCTAGTTTGACCGTTACAATTTTTCAAAGTATAATTATAAAGAAATAAATTTAAATTTGGCTAGAGAACGAGAAACTATTTATCTTGAAAGGATTAAACGTCTTCGGATATTTCCGCATTCCTTGAAGAGTTTCATAAATAAATGTTCAGACAAATTGTGCGCATCGTGTTTTAAGTCTAGATGTAAGCGCTCATCGTTGGAATGTGACATTGTCTAGCAACCTAGTAGACCTAAACATTGGCTTCTTTCAGGATTCTTTCTGCAAATATAAATATTAGTTCTGATACAACACATCCCTGCCCATGACATGTCACAATTTCATTGAACACTGCTTGAATCCACTGTCACTATATAGCCGTGACCCCACCCCCACCACTACGTTTCTCCTTGACCCCCTCCCTACCACACTTCACGTAAAATTTGGAGCAACCATCTTGAGTTCGTAGGTTAAACTTCTTCTTCCTCCTGACACTTCTCCACGCTGCAGTTTGATCTCTTCCCTCCCTCCCCCCCTTTTCATCTCTCTTCCCCTCTATTGCCCCAGAGATCGATAGATCCGATCTAGTTATAGTATTGTACAGTGTCAGCTGATTCAATCAACTCAACTTCTGTTTGGCTCCGGGTACTTGGGGGCAACAAGGTACAGCCGCTGTTTCTACTTCTTGCTTTGCTCGCTATCTCCCAGGCTAAGAGAACGGCTTGAATACATAATTGCAGTGGATCATCGTGCGAGCAAACATCACGTGACTGCTATAAATAGACATGTATCGAAACTACATAGTTACCAAACTAGTCAGAGGGACACATTCTTGACGAAAGTTTATGAAAGAATGAACAAGTAAAATATTTTATAGATTCTCGGGTCCTGAACAAATTTAAATTGTTTAGCCTTTAAAATTGTAAAAACATTTTAGTGTATCTCATAAAAGCCTATTCTGGTCTCTTTTCTAAGCAGGAAAATCAAATAAAGTTATTTTTTTATTTAAAACTTATGAAACATTTCAGAAAGAAAGAGAGAAAAATGTAAAATAGGTCAAGAAAGTGATACCAGACGATAACAAGCTGGATGCCGTAAATGAATTCTGCTATCTGGGATCCACAATTCAAGATGACCTGTCTCTAGAAGTGGAGATTTAAAAAAACGCATAGGGAAGGCTGCCTTGACCTTTGCTAGACTCAGGCCAAGAGTTTGGGAAAACCAGAAGCTCACTACAATGACCAAAATGGAAGTCTACAAGGCATGTGTTATGAGTACACTACTGTATGGCAGTGAATCATGGACCACCTACGCAAAGCAAGAGAGAAAATTAAACTCATTCTGTTTGCGATGTCTCCGTAGGATCTTGAAAATCACATGGAAATAAAAAGTGTGCAATACTGAGACCCTTGCGCGAACAGGTATTCCCAGCATCTTTACAGCCCTCAGACAACGCCGCTTGCGCTGGCTTGGACATGTTCGCCGGATAGAGGACAATCGCATCCCGAAAGTCATCCTCTACGAACAAATTGCGACTGGCTCAAGAAAAACTGGTCTCCCCCACCTCCGTTACATAGATGTAATAAAGTGGGACCTCAAATCAGTGAACATCAATACTGACCATTGGGAAGACATAGCTCTAGACCGCACCAGATGGAGAGAGACAGTGACCAAGAAAGCTATGGATAGCGAAAGAACATGGGTCTCAGCTCAGGAAGAAAAACGTGCAATGGCCAGCTCCTCTACCACCGAAGCAAAAGCCACCTTAACCGGCGATATTTCTGGACTGGAGTGTCTCACCAAAATAGGGCTCTACAGCAACACGAGGAAGTGTGCGAGATGAACCATAGTCGTTCTACGACAGAAGGAGGTCAACAACCTATTCACAGAGGTGCCACAAGTTATATAATATTACGTTATTATACGAAGGGGGCAGTCAGTTTTACAGTGAACGCAGTTTTAAAGGCAACCTAGTTCTTAAAGATGTACCCATTACAGGTAGCCTCAATTGCTAGTCCGTTTTAGATAGACAGACAATTCTATAAACATTGAGATCTAAAACATTCAAAATACTTATTGAATAGTCTTAGTAGATTTATACCTAGAGACATGGGTTAAATGAACCAAACTTGATATGAATACCTGGCTTTACCCGAGGAAAGTAAACACAAAATTATTGTACAAAGGGATGACCTTACAATGCCATTGTTAATCTTTAATAAAAAGAAAAGGTTAACTGAACATCTTATCTTCTTCTTATCTTATAAAATACAGACGTTACTTCAAAAAAGAAGATGAGTAAGTCCAACGCGTCATGTATCTAGTCATGCATGTTAACCAATGACCAAAATTCTACAAAATCTCTTGTTTTCCTGGCCAGCTCAGGCAACCAATTCCATGCTCTAATAGCACTAGGGAAGAAAGAGCATTTGTACAAATTTGTCCTAGCATATGGAGCGAGGAATGTGCCTTTATCTTTGTGTCTTTCTGAGTATTTTATAAGATTTCTTTTTTGTATCTAAAGATTATGGTTCAGTGTTTTATCAAGTGCACAGTGGACATTAACTCGCGAAGGTAACTTTTTAATCTTTCAGACAGTTGAAAAAAAGTGTAATCAAATATGAAAGAGTTACATGTATTATCATATACATATATCACATACATCTTCCTTTCTTTTTGGATAGTAGCTCTCTACGACATGTTTATCGCTGTCTAAATTTATAAACAATTTCACTTAAGGTGGATTTCTAAGTACTGATGTATCCACGCAGGTGGGGTCACGTGGACACTAACTAGAAATAACGCGAGCCCTGCTGTATCCTATTTCACTCTCCCAGGCGTGAAGACATCACATTTGTATTCTCGTCTGGAGTGCAGCTTCCTGCTCACTTTGATACGTTTCGGCTTGTCTGAAAAAATGAGCAGAATTCTCGGCGTTTGCCAAGGAATTCTCTGAGTAGTTCTCTTTGCCTTGTGTCATCTCTTTCAAGTCAGTTCTATATGATGAGTTGTGTGTATTATTGTTTATATACATTGTCTGAGCCAAACGTAGGTACATAGTCTACTTCAGAAGGATAGCTGTAAGAGGAATAGACGGGCAGGTAGGCATGCAAGTAGGCAAAGCGTTTGATAGAAAGTAGGCAAATAGGTAAGCAAGTAGTTACATAGGTAAGCATGTAGGTATGCAGGTAGGTAGCTGGGTGGCCAAACAGGTTGGAAGGCAGGGAGGTGGGGAGGTAGGCAGGTAAATATGTTTTTAGATGGGGAGGTAGGTGGATGGGTGGGTAGGCAGGTAGTGTAGGTACAGCGCCGAGCAAGCCGTTCCCAGTTGGTCACTGCCCAATCGGTGATTATTTCGGACGGTTTCGAGAAAACTACGACACACGGTGTCGCCACTGCATCGAGGCCAATGAAACAGTAAACGACATTCTCTATAAATGTCGCGTTTTGCATGAAGGGGGATCGAGACAAGGATTTGAGAGAGAACTGGTCCATGTACGGCAATGGGTCTGTCCTTGTACGGGGACAAGTTGACCTTAGAACTCACTGCCATTTTTTTTTCACGTGCTCTAATGGAGTAATCTTAGCATGTTTTGTTTATTAATGGGTTTTCTGATACGGTGCAGTGCCGGATTTAAGAAGGGTAGGCAGGGCTACATCCCTGGGCAGTCAACAAAAAAGGCACCCTTTAAACAAAGAACCTGCAAAAACAGATAAACCTAAAAATCAAAAACGACAATCGGGTCTGGATTAGATTTCAGAATGCGATACGCATAAAATAATTCACAGCTTGCTGGAACCCATTGGAGAAGAGAAAGGAAGGGAGACCACAACGTAGAGGAGATCTGTAGAAGAAGAAACAAAGAGGGCAGCCTTGACATGGACCATATTTAGAGGCATCACTGTTGAGAACCTTTGCTCCACTGGAATGCACTTGAATCTCAATAAATGACATACATTTAGACAATTAGGTCAAAGTTTAAACGTAGTTTCAAAGTCAATGAAGTTATTAGATTTCACCAAATACAGAAAAAGCGATATACTACATCACAGAATCTTATTTTTAAAAAATAGCGTATCTAAGGGGAATAACCGAAAAGAAATTATTGCCATATATCTAATTACTGCTGGAATAATGTCCATTTTTCTATAAAAAAAAAAACAAAATAAATTCATTAACATTAATTGATTAACTAATTTGTTAATTTTTTATTGATTCCTTTATTTTCACCAACTATGAGTCATTATGCAAAATTTCAGCTTGATCCGAGAAGAGGAAGTGGGAGAATAAAAATAGATGTCGAAAACGTAATAAGGGAAATAACTCGACATCTGCAGCCACATCTCTAAATAAGAAGTACTTGTTTCCCTTTTTCGATACCAACTAAATAATTAATTACCATTATCTAATTTACTAATTGATTTTTTTTTTTGTTGATTCATATTATGTTAGGATCAACAAATAAATGTCAATTTCATCCGAGAATAAGTGAAAGAGAAAAAAAAATGTGTAAAATTGTACCAGACAGAAAGAGTGAGTTTATTAAAGCTTAGTAACAATAGTACATTTTCACACACACACACACACACATACACTAAAAAGATTCTTTAGTTCATGGCTTTTATAATTGCTGGGCTGTAAGACGGAGTTTGCCAAATAAAACACAATATTAACATTTTGTTCAAATACTGAGGTAACAATAACATATGCGCACAAGAATGTGACCCGTGATCGTAACAATTATAAATAGTGCTGGGTAAAGGTCACGTTGAATACAAGTTCAAAGGTCACCTGCATGTACTTGTTTTTATTGTCCTGGGCTCAATGGCATGCCAGCCATGACAAGAGTTATTTCTATCAGTGCCATGCGAGCTTCTACCTGACTCTCCTGTTTGTGTGTGACTTTTTCTGATCTTTGCTTTAATTGCATCTCTTAATTGCAGCTCAGAAACCACGTGCAATGTGCTAGCACAATTGTTTTATTTTATTTCTTTACGATTTCTTCTTTTTAGCTTTCTACTTTTCATGGGTGGAGGGGTAGGTGGAGGGGTAGGTGGAGGGGTAGGTGGACACGGATGTCGAAAAAAGCTCTAAAGATTTTCTTAGAAATTTGCAAATTTATTTTGAACAAACGTCATTGAGAATTCAACATATTTAACATTTATTTATGTTTTAAGCAATTATAACGGTCAAACCAGAGTTTTCTCCGTGTGGCCAACGAGCTAGTAATTTTTTCTCAGCGACATACATCAACTGTTAAATTTCTTGGAAAATCGTTCGAACCGTTTTTGAGATCAGCTGTCCGCGCACCCACCCAGCCTCCAGGTGCCTCTATGAAGGAGTGACTTGAATAGAGGTATTGTAAAAATTGAAATAGTTACACTTTCTAAATATCAGATTTAACGAAAGAATCTATTTTTCATCCATTTTTTTTTCTCCAGACGTCTTTGACCTTTGAAAACTTTCAATGTTTCATTCATCTTAAGAGCATCTGACTCACTTTTGTCTCTTTCTACCGTCTCTCTTTAGTTTCTCTAGTTACTTTTGCAGCCATTTAACGTGACCAAGGCATCTAAGTATGAATGCCGAATGCTAATAAAAGAACGCACGCTCGAGTATTGACTTTGAAAATTGTAGAACTTTGGATAACTCTAGTATAAACATATTCTACTTATAAAATGTTTACATTATATTTTGAAGTTATTTCATAAAGCTAAAAGTTTTCAATCTAACAACGTTCATGGGTCTAACATTATAAATGCTCAGTTTAAATAACTAGACTTAAGCTCATTGATATTTATTCGACACTCCACAACAGTTCTTAGTAAAAGCTCTAAATCAAGCTTGGCGTTTGTCACTGGGGTCTGTTAGCGTAGTTTAGCCCTAAGACATGGGGGCAACTGTGTAAATAGATTCTTAGACCAAACAGCGAGGGGCTGCAATGGAACGGAGGGGGGGGGGGTACTCTGGGCAAAACGCCAGGACTGATCTTAGGCAGTCGAATGAGTGATGGAGATCATTTACGCCATGGAATGCCTAACATGGAGGAGTTAAAATCGCGCTAGTTTGGCTCGCATATTAGATTTCGAATGTGTTAATGGGGTGTGAAGCAAGTTTGCGCCGAATGTGAGCATGGGACTGAAGCTGTGACCTACACACGTAATATATCAGAGAATAACTGTCCATACTGAAATTCACAGTAGGAAAAACAGAACTTCAATGTAGATTGACACTGATCAAGAAACAGTTTATGCTTGCAACTATATTCTAAAAAATTAAAACACCATAGATTTTGTGAATGACTCGATTTCTATGAAAGGTTTGATAGTTCGTTATACGTAGACGGGTGTGGCAAATGACTTAAGTGGATAATCGATTTCATCATTTGCTATATACATATAATGTATGCTAGTATGTTGTTTTTTTGTGTGGTTATTTCTTTGTACTGAATGTTGGTTTGACTTTATTGTTAATTTTTGTTTTCTGCTTTTAAAATCAATTTTTGTGGTAATATAGTTTTTGTTACTATGTGTTTAAGTTATATTGGGTAATTGTTTATGTGTTTAAGCTGTATTGGCTAACTTCGTGTTTAAGTTATATTAGGTAATTGTTTATGTGTTTAAGCTGTATTGGCTAACTTCGTATTTAAGTTATATTGGGTAATTGTTTATGTGTTTAAGCTGTATTGGCTAACTTCGTGTTTAAGTTATATAGGCTAGGGCTATCGTTTACATTTATTGTATTGATCAAGTTGTGGGTCGCCAGTCATGATGCAAGTATACTGGACAAACAAAAGTAACAAGATGGTCAGGGTACTTACTAGCCTTAATGTGAGATCTACTGGACTTCTATACTGTAAACAATCCTCAGAGTTTCTACTGTATCAAGTGTCTCATGTCGTTGATATCAATATCTAGTACCTTTGGACTTCATTGAACTAATGAAACGCTAAAACATGTTGCTAAAAATGTGCGAATTGATACTGTTGACCCACTCGTTCACTTGCCCCATAACTTAGTGTTCTTTAGACCTCAACATACCAAAACAGCAAAACTTAGTGTTCTTTAGACCTCAACATACCAAAACAGCAAAACTTAGTGTTCTTTAGACCTCAACATACCAAAACAGCAAAACTTAGTGTTCTTTAGACCTCAACATACCAAAACAGCAAAACTTAGTGTTCTTTAGACCTCAACATACCAAAACAGCAAAACTTAGTGTTCTTTAGACCTCAACATACCAAAACAGCAAAATTAAAAACAAAATACTAGAAAAAAGACGAAAACGCTTATTTAATGGAAAGAACCACACAATCACTACTGTATCTCTAAATACTACAAAATTTATTTCCCCTTTTCTATATAAAACAAAATCATTTAATTACCACTAATGTTAATGGTAGAGTCTTCCATTTCGACGATTAAGGATGAGTGCAGTGTTTCACATGACTAGGCCAAGCCAGTTGCGACCTACATATTTTTTTGCATCTCGTGCAGACAAAGTCGTTACCAGCCTGCGGTCTACTACCACTAACTAAGTAATAATTGATTTATGTTTTGATTGATTCGTGTGAATAAATGAAGGATATTGCCTGGTCATGCGGTTTGCGCGCTGGACTGTCGTTCGGACTAATCGATAGTCCCGGGTTCAAACCCTGCCCGCTTCCATCCCCCCGTCGTCCTGCGGGATGTTTGGACAAGGAAGTAAAGTATCTTAAACTCTGAAGGAACATCCGAAACATGTAAAACATTTTACAAACTTTTTTTTTTTTGTATGCAAAGTTTTAACTTGATCCGAGAATGGGAAGTAAGAGAATAACGTGGATATGATTTCTACAAGACAGACAGACAGACAGACAGACAGACAAGTGAGTTGATATAAGCTTTGTAAAAACCTCGTTAGAGCTGCCTAGGTCTGTTTGTGAAAAAGCTCATCATGATTTCTTACTGGCTTTCAACCTAAGCCATTGCTAGGCAGATGTAAGCTCAACCTCCTGGCCACTTGAATTTTTTTTTAGGTCCCCTACATTTGAAATTTAGTTCAGCTACGCTGATTAAAAGAAAACAGGACCCCGGTTATACACATTCAATTTAAAAGTCATTAAGTGTAACATGATTTCGAAGTTCAGACAGATAAATCGCAGCTTTAAATAAAAAATACAAATAGACAGTTGCTGTATTAAAGAAACTTGATACGTTGAAATTGAACGAAGTCACGCGCCAGTGTATATCATCTGCTGTTAAGTGCGGAAACCCCGCGCGTTGATTCGTTGCTTAAATGAATGAAAATGTGAGATCTCTGCATGGAGTAAGTATGTGAACAGATTTAAAGCACAGGAGCTCGTAATTAAAATTATTCGAAGCTCAAACAGTTTAAAAACAAAAAAAAAAATAAAACTGATGGATGGCTGCATTGTTGGGATGGCTACCTGGTCATGTGGTATGCATTCTTGACTGTCGTCTCGATTAGCCCGGGTTCAAACCCTGCCGTCGTCCTGAGGGAGGTTCGGGAAAAGTTTGGTCTAGAATGTTATAAACAAACAAATAAATGCAACTACCATGATGCTCCAATAAAATGGTAAGGACCATCTCTTTTGAACGATCTTTGTTCTCGAATCTACCTCATTACGGAAATGAGCAGTGTTAATCTTAAACCACAATATTTGTATTTTGTTGTTTTTATTTTATTCTGTATATGCTATAATAGTTTCGACAAAAGACAAGTGATTCAGAAGAAGTCAAAATTTGTGTTACATCGTTAGGGTTTGGTTGTGCTAGCATTGTACAACTAATTGATCTTGCACTATCCACACTGAGCGCTTTGGTCTTTAGATCTACTTCTATTGTATTCTTGTACATTGATATTAACGACGTTTAGTTTTTTGGGGAGTTAAAACCCGTAACTTCTCTAGTATCAGTTGGGAGAATCAGGTGGAAGAAGTTTTTTTGGGTCGCTAGAAACGATGCACAATTATCAGCTGTCTGAGCTCATTGATATTAAGACTTGGGGGTTCCCCCTCAATGTTCTCATCGCTGTAAGTGTTGAACCTTTTTAAAAATAAAACTTGACTTGTGTATCTATGGCGTAACGTTTTCTAAAAACTTCTCTAACTGGTGTCGGTTCTCTATCTAGATACCTTCACCTAGTCTAATACGACCCAGTATTTGGAAAGAAGAACAAGTGAAATGTTCAATCTTTTGATAGCAATTTAGAGGACTACGTGGTTGGTTGCGCTCTGGACTGTCGTTCGGTGGTCTCGATGATCCCGGGATTGAACCCTGCCCGCTGCCATATCCAGTCGTCCTGAAGGAGGTTTGGGCTAGGATATAATTATCTTCAAATCTGAAGGAACATCCTAAACACGTAAAACAATTGAAAAAAAAAAGTCTTTCCTAAACTATGTGACCTAAAGTGTAATGTGATTAAACTTTTTCGAGAGGTGTGGTGCTCAGTGGTAAAGCACTTGGTCCGAACCGAGAGGTCTCGGGTTCGATTCTAGGTGAAGACTTGGGCTTTTGAGCTTTGGAATTTTTATGTCGCCACGGCGTTCACTCAACATTCATTTTTACATGACATTAGTTTGGGGAAAGTGTAAAGTCGTTTGATCGTTGTGCTGGCCACATGAACACTCTTTAACCGTCGGACATAAAAACAGATGACCTCTACATCATCTGACCTATAGATCAAAAGGTCTGTTTATACCAATAAACTAATAAAATAAACTAAAAAAAAGCTACTAATGCTGGTTGTATAAAAGGTAAGGTAAAGTAACTAATGTCAACGAAGACTATCTCGTGTATTGATCACAATAGCGTAGGACAAGTGATGTCCACTTCATAGGATAATTAGCCAACAACTATGCTAATGCTGGAAGCAGTTGTTAAAACTTGCTATTAACACACACACACACACACACACACACATATCAATTGTAATGTTTCCTTTAGATAGTGGGGGGATAGATCAAATAATTAGACATACATTTCAGGTATTAGCAACTTCATTGATCCCCAACAACCCCCCCCCACACCTACCCACCTCCTTTCCCTCTGTTACTTCGAATACCCAGCTCTATCGCGTGGTTCGCATTCACAATAGTTCCTTTGGGACGACATTCAAATTAATGTTCTACTTCTGTCATTTCATCAAAAACCAGGCTCTCCATGGGAAGCTCGCGTCACACTCTTGGCTTCCTGTTACAAAATAGTTCATTCATCTTTATATTGTCTTTTCTTTCGTTTTATTATTACTATTATTATTGTTATTATTATTATTATATTATTATTATTATGTTAGAAATGAACGAGTAGTCATTCTCTGGCGCTGCCAGGGTCGAGTTTCGCTAAAGAGAAACAAAATTCATCGTAGTCCCTTTAACAGTTTCCACTGAGGAATTTTCTGATGATGTGGCAGGTCTGCAGCAGTACCGACCTCTGACAGGCAACGAAGATGTTCCTAGGAATGTTAAGGGCCTTGAAGGTGTCTGTGAGGTCAGTTGTTATTATCCCCTCGGTTGATATAACAATGGGGTATATTGTTATTTTGGACAATTTCCATAGAAGCTTAACCTCCAAGCCTAGGTTCCCATATTTTCTTTGTTTTTCTATTATTTATTATTATTATTATTATTATTATTATTTTCTTAATCTTATATTTATTCAATGGCACTCTGTCTTTTGCCAAAATATGCATATTTTGTCTACCAACTATTATTCCTGGACATATCATTTCAAATAATAATTAAAGTAGTGTTATCAACATACACGGCAGTAGCAATTAATAATTTCTCTAATAAATGCATGGCTTTAAAAAATAGAGCATTTATTTACCTTCCTCTTATTTTGTTGCTTTGAGATGAATATGCTAAGGTTGCAAGCAGCTGATGTGATAGTAACATTCCTGGCTGCTAGAAATGTCAACATTTGATAAGTAAAGACAAATTTTTGATACCCTTTTGTTATCGCTACTTCACTTGATGAAATGATTGCCCATTAAACACAAACTATTTGGAAAACATGAGTGAAACAGTTACATGAAACCTGAAATAGTTACACGAAACCTGAAACAGTTACATGAAACCTGAAACAGTTACATGAAACATGGAACAGTTAAATGAAACATGAAACAGTTACATGAAACATGAAACAGTTACATGAAACAGTTACATGACATAAGTTGGGTATAGCAAATCGGTTAGTCGTTGTGCTGGCCACATGACAGCCTCTTTAACCGTGGGCCATAGAGACAGATGACCTATATCATATGTCCTATAGATAACAAGGTCTGAAAGGGGGTACCTTACTTTACTTTACATGCCCAGGTTAAAGTCGATTTAACTCCCTCTTGCCTGACTTTTTTTTAAGAGTCGGCAAAAAATTAAGTCGAATACGAGGCGGAGGCTAGAAATATACCCGGTACTAATCTTGGACATTAGAAGTTCAAAGGTTAAACTAGTTTGAGATGTGTCAGGGAATCCAATCATAAGACGAGTAACTTATTAACAACAGCTCCACACTCAGCGTAGGTCATTTTATTATTTTGTTTTGATATCTATTTTATATCTATTAACATAAAAGTTGAACTAAAAAGCCTTTTCAAAACATGAACAGAAAAAAAAGGTTGAAGTGTGCCAAGAAGGGCGTTGTGCTATCTACAGCCACTCCGGGGTGTCGACATTTACACCATAACAATGTCTTAAAGCTGGGATAAACTCCCATCAGGCTTTAATAGTCAGTTGAATAGAGTCATACAACATACGTTCAGACTTCAAACCTTTTAAACACAACACTTTAAGCACAACATTTTAAACACTAGACTTTAATTTCGACGTTTTTAACGTAGGTCCTTGAAAACAAAATTTTGAACACGCGGTTGTAAAGACTAAGCTTTAAACACAAAACCTTGAACACCAAGGCTTTCGTAATTGTTGAGTTGTAGCTCTGATACTTGACATCACAATAACAATTTCGTATAACTGTCTCTTGAATTTCAAAATATGTTTCAAATTCAGTTTTATTGGATATAGTAAACAAATGAAGGGATCATGTAGCCTTCAAAGTTGATGGGATCATGTAGCCTTAAATGTTGAAGGGATCATGTAGCCTTAAATATTGAAGGGATCGTGTCGCTTTAAAAGCTGATAGCATACACTCTGACTGGGTTCATGTTTACATTGAGAGATCAACAGCTAATATGAAACATGAAAATATTGTAGTCATTTTTAGCGGCCCACGGAAGAGGAGAAATTTCTATATTTTGGTATGGTCTGTCCGTTTTCACAGACTGCTTCGTTTATAACTCTGGCTTTATTTTTGGATTTGGGCAGAAAGTTCCCTTTCGATTCTTTCAATTTTGACAAAATACCAATGACTAACATTGTCTACATATTTTCTAGCTATTTTTTTCTCTACTTTTCTCTACCTTGCAAACTTCTTCAAAACGCGGCCTTGAAACATTGGCACCGATGACATTTCTCCTCTGACTCTAGCTCCTCCAGAATAAACCAGTTTTCCTCTGACACCAGCTTCTCCAGAATAAACCAGTTCTCCTCTGACTCCAGTTCCTCCAGAATAAACCAGTTCTCCTCTGACTCCAGCTCCTCCAGAATAAACCAGTTCTCCTCTGATACCAACTCATCCAGAATAAACAAGTTCTCCTCTGACACCAGCTCCTCCAGAAGTTCCAACTAAGAGTAAGATCATGTGTATTCAAACGTATAAAAAGGACTCAGAATTTTTAAAATAATAATAAGGCTTGTCTTCGAGTCCGAGGAATGCAGTAATTCCCGTGGCTGCGCAGCCCCAGCTGTGACCTACACATTTTGCCACAACCAGGGCAAGCACAACCATTGTCCGCAGGTGGTCGATTTAGATTTTCTTATCGCCGTCTGCGTTTGTCCTCGGCAGTGGATTGTCTTTTGGTCTCAAATGTGTATCCCGCGGCCTTCGTGAGTGACCTCCAGCTTTCTCGTTCTGAGGCCGCGTGTAACCAGGTGCTCTCTTCTATGTCAGCCAAGGAAAGTTGACGCCTAAGCTGGTATTTGAAGCGTTTCCGTAGGGCGCCTCTGTTACGTCGACCACCTTTTAGCTCACCAAAAAATACTGCATTTGGCATACGTTTTTAAACTAATTATCAATAAAACATTTCGGTCAAATCTTTGTTATTTTTTGGGGGCAACTTTTTTTTCTTGGTCAAACTTTTCTTTTTTCTTGGTCAAACTTTTCTTTTTTCTTGGTCAAACCTTTCTTTTTTTTTTTGGTCAAACCTTTCTTTTTTTCTTGGTCAAACCTTTCTTGTTTCTTGTCTTACATTCAAACTCTGTTATGTCCCTGACACATGTCTTGCATTCAGTGTTCAATGTTCTTTACACCTTTACCTTAAAATGTCAAGCCTGTCTTTAAGTGTCACCGACCCCTCCCCTCTAAAGAAGACTCGGTCTGACGACACACTTTACAACGACCTGGGCGCGAGCATGTCAGGAATGTCTTGGTTGGGGGCGTCAGTAGTGATGGTGGCGATGTATTGGGGTGTAGGGAGGGGAGGGGTGCTTGAGGGGGGAAAACGAGTATAACCAGGGGAAGTGTGTGTGTGTGTGTAGTGAGAGAGAGAGAGAGAGAGACGTGGGATACGTAAAGCTATCATGTTGCCTTACTGACCTTGACAAATCTGACATATACACTCTATCCAGGTTTTTTTTTTCTACCACAACACCCGGACGTAAAAAGAGACGCAAACACCCCGACCCTAGAAAGAGACGCAAACACCCGGACGTAGAAAGAGACGCAAACACCCGGACGTAGAAATAGATACAAACACCCGGACGTAGAAAGAGACGCAAACACCCGGACGTAGAAAGAGACGCAAACACCCAGACGTAGAAAGAGACGCAAACACCCGGACGTAGAAATAGATACAAACACCCGGACGTAGAAAGAGACGCAAACACCCGGACGTAGAAAGAGACGCAAACACCCAGACGTAGAAAGAGACGCAAACACCCGGACGTAGAAAGAGATACAAACACCCGGACGTAGAAAGAGACGCAAACACCCGGACGTAGAAAGAGACAGAAACACCCGGACGTAGAAAGAGACACAAAAACCCGGACGTAGAAAGAGACACAAACACCCGGACGTAGAAAGAGACACAAACACCCGGACGTAGAAAGAGACAGAAACACCCGGACGTAGAAAGAGACAGAAACACCCGGACGTAGAAAGAGACACAAACACCCGGACGTAGAAAGAGCCGCAAACACCCGGACGTAGAAAGAGACAGAAACACCCGGACGTAGAAAGAGACACAAAAACCCGGACGTAGAAAGAGACACAAACACCCGGACGTAGAAAGAGACACAAACACCCAGACGTAGAAAGAGACACAAACACCCGGACGTAGAAAGAGACAGAAACACCCGGACGTAGAAAGAGATAGAAACACCCGGACGTAGAAAGAGACACAAACACCCGGACGTAGAAAGAGACACAAACACCCGGACGTAGAAAGAGACACAAACACCCGGACGTAGAAAGAGACAGAAACACCCGGACGTAGAAAGAGACACAAACACCCGGACGTAGAAAGAGACACAAACACCCGGACGTAGAAAGAGCCACAAACACCCGGAGGTAGAAAGAGCCACAAACACCCGGACGTAGAAAGAGCCACAAACACGAGGACGTAGAAAGAGCCACAAACACCCGGACTCAGAAAGAGACACAAACACCCGGACGTAGAGAGAGACACAAACACCCGGACGTAGAACGAGACACAAACAAGAGTTCAGGCTATTGTAGTTGGCCCAGGAACATGGGTTCTGGCTGTTACAGATGTCGCCTGAAGAGAACGTCTTTTAAATTGAATCTCACTTTCCTTTTTTTTTAAATATTTTATATGCATATTTTAGTTCTAAAAAATGAATATGTTTGAGTTTGTACATGGTAAACGCACTGCCGTAAAGCAGGAGCTGTATTTTACTTATTCCGAGCAGGCTACACGCGTACACTTCTTATTCACGCCAGCCTTAAAATTGCGAAAAGAAATGTTAGAAATTTGGATATATTTATCTCTTTTGAGGAGGCAACTTTATTGTGGATACCCCGGGGCTGTAGCCTCACCTGCCCTCCCTTCAATTTGGACCTGTCTATTTAGAATGTCTCACTGAACACTATGGATAGATTTAGATTTTAGATTTGATGGCACATCGGCTGAACACTTAATTGTTTCTAAGTCGCACTGTTTAATGAAAGTACAGACTATGCCACCAAGCTTATTTTCTAAGCCAATAGCCAATAGTGACCCAGACTTCACGTCATGACCGCATTTAACTTCTGGACAAACACCATCCATTATTTCTGTCTAATGGTCAGTGGGCTTGACCATAAGACTTGATGACCTAAAATAACAACCAAGCCGGACAGTAACTATGGGGTCATGCATAAAAAGAGAGGGAAAGAGTTTGTATGGTCAATCAGGGAAAGTAGTGAACGGTCCCCAGCGCCGCCTGGCTCTGGAGGCTATAGACTACGCAAGTTTTAGTTTTTCATCACATGTACAAGAGAAGTAACACGAGTAGACAAGGGAATTTGTTTAGCATGATTTAAAACAAAACATTTTGTACTGGACCAATCATGTATCATACAATCTAGATTTATATAATTCTCTAGCATCAATTTTGTTCATTCTATGGATAATCGTATGCGTGTTTAAATATCTGAGATCTTATAAGAGATTGGTGTGTGTGTGATTGAATGCATGATTTTTATATAAATAATGTCAGTGGTGAGCGTCAAACTGTATAAACATAAAAACATTTGTGAAAATGTCCGTATTCCTTAACCTACTACTAATAATGGCAATATCCTCGATTCCGAAGATTAAGGATGAGTGCACTGTTTCACATATCTACGCAAACCAAGTTGCGACCTGCATATCTTCCCGCATCATTGGTGTAGACAAAGCCGTTGTCCGCCGGGGGTCTATTTAAGTTTTCTTTTGTCCTATCTTTAATAATGGCTTTCCTTTTGACCTTAAATGAGTGTACCGCAGCCTTCTCCGAGAGCTCTCCGTCTGTTTCAGATGCCATCTACTGCCAGCCACCTTCCTCCATGCCAGTGAGGGCGAAAATGTACCTGAGTACATTTTTATAGCCCTTACGGGGAGCACCCCTTGTTGCGCCGCAGTCCTTCAAGCTCGCCAAAGAAGATCACCCATTTACCTATTAATAAATAAACTAAACTGATCCTGTGTATGATAAACGAAGAACTACCCCGACCATTTGTCATTGAATAACTTTCTGTCTCCGGGTGCTCTAGATATTTTAGAACAGTCCCATCAGGACGACTGGGCCCTTGAAAGTGTTCACCCCATTGTTTTGTTGTCTTCTGTCTTAAGTATAACAATAGAAATTAAATCTAAATACTGACTACTAAAAAGAATTAAAGGGAATGCACCTTGTTATGGCAGCTGCAAAGAACCTTCCAAAAGGTTCCCTCCCCCCCCCCATGTAGACCATGCGAGGCTTGTTCATATCACTTGTGTCTGCGCTCTGTGGGGAAGTTGTTAAGGTTGACCAGCACAAAGACTAGCACCTCTTTAAGCACACACATTTTTTTCTATATCAATGTCAGATCGCTATTTACTGTCTCCAAATATGAAGAAATCAAAGCACGACTCAACCCCAAGACCTTCGCTAAACAATCAACTTGATAATCCACTTTACCACCTCGACTTTAAGACTAGACCTAGTGAGATTTTGAGATTCTCTTATCTGCCCTCCTTAGTTCATGAAATAAAACACACACACACACATTTACACACATTTACACACACAGATTCGCTGAATAGCAGTTCAATAAATGTTTAGAAATGTTTCTAGATCAACATTTTCATTAGAATAAAATTGGGATCAATTTAAATGGTTTGGTTTGTATTAAGTCGAATGAATTCTGTGTGTTTATGGTCGCCTAGACTCTCCACCTACCCCACCCCTAGTCAATATCTCAAGATTGCTTTTTATCACATTCTCTGAATCCCTAACTTCCAAACTGCGAAGTCCAAGAAGCAGTCGGCTTTTGGGGGACCAGGGGAGATAACCAACTTGTTGTGGACCAAGAGGAGAGAACCAACTTGTTTGTCTTGATTAGAAAAGATTTTATTACTCTCGATTTTTTTTTTTCACCAGTGTTTTTGTTGATATCTGTATGTGTATAGACGTCAGTGTGTATAAACAAGCGAGCAAGAGAGAGAGAGAGAGAGAGAGAGAAAGAGAGAGAGTAGTAGTACTTCGGAGTCAGTGGTCTCCCTTTGATGGTCGTGATTGCTATTGATGGCTCCCATCAATGTTTGATGGTACGCTGAGCGCAAGGGGGATAAGCATCACACCTCTTTCCCCCTCCTTTTAAAATCTGAAAGTGTTACCGGGCTTGACAATTCTAGAACTGACTTATATGAATCAAAATCTTGAATGAAATTGTCTTGTATGTTTATCTTCTTAGTTGAAGAATCTTGCCAAACCAACAATGAAGAAAAGTTTATAGAGGTATAGATCTATTGCTGCAGTCAGTCCAGGTAAAGAACTGTTGCTTCAAGATGTACAGGTATAGATCTATAGCTGCAGTCAGTTCAGGTATAGATCTATTGATGCAGTCAGTCCTGGTATGAGTAATACTTCAATGGCACACAAATATACCGATGCGATAGACTAATTAAAAAAAGCATCCTATATCACTGAAACAAATCTACCAAGACTTGAACTTCCATGGGAGATGCCTTTTCAGAACATCAACAAGTCAAATACTTTCAACTTTTGGAACTAGAATTGGGATTTTATGCAGAAACGTTTTTTTCCCGCTGCAGACAAAAAAAATGTGTGTTATGAATGCTAAAAATATAAAAACAATGACATCCAGGAGTAAAAACAAAACATTCATTCGGGTGCAGAGGATGCGAAGTATATTTACATGCAAGGCCTGCCTTAGGCCACTTTAACCTATGCGGCCGCAGTGGGCCCGCACTTTCATAGGCCCCACGCTTATTCTAGTTGTAAATTATTAAATTAAAACATTACGGCTTATGACAGGGTTCCCCCGGCCTCCTTATTTTCCATGTTCCTGGAAATTTCCAGAAAAATATATAAAATTGTCGTTTTGGAGAGTCATTCAACATGGAAAGCGCCATTTCTACTCGCGATAAAAAAGGCATTGTCAGTGTTCAATTAATAAAAATGTAATAATAGGGCGAATTTTAAGTTCCATTACTTTACTTTACTTTAATTGTCACTGGCATATAAATATAGATCTCAATCTATCCTTGATCTCATAAAAAAAATCAAAAAGCTAATTTTTTTCTATTTGATCGTGATTTTGTAACTAGTCAAGTTTGGAATTTATTGTTTCGGGATCTTTTGGGCACCTATGAGTCCGCCCCGTTCTAAAATGGGTACCTGACATTAGTTGGGCAAAATTGAAGGCGGTTGGTCGTTGTGCTGGCCACATGACACCTTCGTTAACCATGGGCCACAGAAACAGATGATCTTTACATTATCTGCCCTATAGATCGCAAAGTCCGAAAGGAGAACTTTTATATATTTAAAACTTGTCTTTCTGGTAGTGTTATTGATGAATCAGCTTTATTTTCTTGATAAAAGACTTGTCTATTTTGACTTAAATCTTAAAGATTTAGTATTAAATTCTTGTTTTGTATGAAAAAAAATTTTTTTCCCATTTTATTATTATTAGATCGTTGTGTTCATTGCATAAGTAAAAATTCAATCTTTTCTTTCATTAACGTGATCGGAGTTTTTAAGTCGAGGGGGGAAGTGGGAGGGGGGAGAGCATTAGATTTGAAAAGATCCAGATAGTGCGGTACTCTCTTCCACTAAATGCTTTGAAATTCCGGGACAAATTAAACGCTAAGTGAGAGTACAGAAAAGTGATAGGAACATTGAGGAGCGAGTGCAAGAGTGAGAGAGAGAGAGCCTTGAAGTAATTGGTTAACTCAATAACAGTCAGACAGGCAGAGGTTTGGAGCCGAGTGTGAGTCTGGCAATTAGACTTCTATAGAGGAAAGAGAAACAGACAAAGAGAATGAAATAGAGACAGAAAGAGAGTCATTGAATATAAAAGAGAGATGGACAACCTTCACTAACACGTCTAAACCTAACCCCGTTATATAAATATAACTCAACTAACTTGTACGATATTATTTTGTTTGTTTTAACCACTCATGGCTTCCTTTTTTTTTAAATCATCCTTTCACAAAACAGTCAGGGGGAGGGAGGGTCGCAGTTTGACAAAACGTGAGAGTGGATCAATGTTGTCTTGGTCTGAAAGAATCAGCCTATTTAGTCACGCCACATTCTGCCCATATTCAAAAGGAAACCAGGACCACTGAATCATCTGGGCGCATCTATTGTCTTTTAAGAGAGCCATATAACTGATCACTGTATTTATTTTATTTATTATAATCAGATTGTTAAATCCTATTAGATGTTTTGGGAGGGAAAAAAATGGGGGGGGGGGGGGGAGAGGGAGGTGTCTATAATTTAAGAAAATCCAATTTTTCTTTCATTTCATTTCAGCTTTGGTAGGAATGTGTGTCTATTAGATCACTAATCTCCTTTCAAATATTTTGTTGAATTTTTTTTTTTTTTTTTGGATAACTATTACCGTGATATGTAATGTTCCATTTATAATCTTTAAAAGTCTATCAATTAAGATACTCAATGCTATTTAGGTATGGTTATTTCTAGTAATGATTTCTTCAGTGTTATCTGTTATTATGACGTGTGATGGGACACTATAAGAATTGATTGGAGTTGGTCGAACACTTCACGCTTTATTTTAGACCTTTTTTTTATTTTGGTTTCTCTTTCATTCAAGGGCGGCCACTTAATGTGTTTAATCGCATTGTCACCGTGGCATGTTCGATTACCTCCCTCTCTTTTGTTTCATCTGACACCATTGATTATCTCCTCCTTTCTGTCTAATTGTGATTACTCAAGAACCACCGCATATGTCTGTTGTTCCTCTCTCTCCCTCCTTCTCTCTCCCTCTCTCTCTCTCTCTCTCTCTCTCTCTCTCTATTTCTATTTGTCTCATTTTGATTTATCTTTCTCTCAATTTCTGTCTAACTATTTATCTATCTATCAATCTATCAATCTATATATATCTATATATATCTATATATATATATGTCTGTCTGTCTGTCTGTCTGTCAGTATATCTATTTATCTGTCCATCTGTCTATCTATCTATCTATCTATCTATCTATCTATCTATCTATCTATCTATCTATCTATCTATCTATCCATCTATCAGTTCTTCTCTTAATTATCCTATTACTTCATTTCTTTATCAGCTACACCCTCTCTCTCCCTCCCCCTCTCTCTATTTCTCTGTTTTGTTTTCACATCGAACTTTCGGTATTCGGTAAATACTTAAATACTTGCTAGCAGGCCAAACTCTTGAGAGCGGTTAGATTGTTCGCTCTCTCTTACACACACACACACACAGACACAGAGTAAGAGAGAGAGAGAGAGAGAGAAGCGAGTTGATTTCATGAACTAAGGGAGTGATACTAAGAAGAGAGGATGGATGACCCTATAAACCCAAATACATTACCTGTTGCTATGTGCAAATGAGAAAAAAAAAGCGCGTGTCTTGTTGACACAATTTGTGTATGAACCTTTGCAGCCGAACAAATCCCGAGCAGAAGTCTCGCAACACATGAAGTTAAAAAATCACCCATGTTTTTGAAAGGAGCGCTGCAGTGGCAAATCCTTGAAAATGTTAACTTTCTTTGTTGGAAAACGTAATTCCTCTCAATGGTCACGTGAACACGTTTACTGACACAAATGCCAATTTTTCTCACGCCTTCAGAGACATTAGTCGATGATATTTCATTATTCATCAATATTTCATTATGTGTCAATGATATTTCATTATGTTTCAATGATATTTCATTATGTGTCAATGATATTTCATTATGTGTCAATGATATTTCATTATGTGTCGATGATATTTCTTTGTGTCAATGATATTTCATTATGTTTCAATGATATTTCTTTGTGTCAATGATATTTCATTATGTCAATGATATTTCAGTATGTGTCAATGATATTTCTTTATGTCAATGATATTTCATTATGTGTCAATGATATTTCTTTATGTCAATGATATTTCATTATGTGTCAATGATATTTCTTTATGTCAATGATATTTCATTATGTGTCAATGATATTTCTTTATGTCAATGATATTTCATTATGTGTCAATGATATTTCTTTATGTCAATGATATTTCATTATATGTCAATGATATTTCTTTATGTCAATGATATTTCATTATGTGTCAATGATATTTCTTTATGTCAATGATATTTCATTATATGTCAATGATATTTCTTTGTGTCAATGATATTTCATTATGTGTCAATGATATTTCATTATGTGTCGATGATATTTCTTTGTGTCAATGATATTTCATTATGTTTCAATGATATTTCTTTGTGTCAATGATATTATATTATGTCAATGATATTTCAGTATGTGTCAATGATATTTCTTTATGTCAATGATATTTTATTATGTGTCAATGATATTTCTTTATGTCAATGATATTTCATTATGTGTCAATGATATTTCATTATGTGTCAATGATATTTCATTATGTGTCAATGATATTTCTTTATGTCAATGATATTTCATTATGTGTCAATGATATTTCTTTATGTCAATGATATTTCATTATATGTCAATGATATTTCTTTATGTCAATGATATTTCATTATGTGTCAATGATATTTCTTTATGTCAATGATATTTCATTATATGTCAATGATATTTCTTTGTGTCAATGATATTTCATTATGTGTCAATGATATTTCTTTATGTCAATGATATTTCATTATGTGTCAATGATATTTCTTTATGTCAATGATATTTCATTATGTGTCAATGATATTTCTTTATGTCAATGATATTTCATTATGTGTCAATGATATTTCTTTATGTCAATGATATTTCATTATATGTCAATGATATTTCTTTATGTCAATGATATTTCATTATGTGTCAATGATATTTCTTTATGTCAATGATATTTCATTATATGTCAATGATATTTCTTTGTGTCAATGATATTTCATTATGTGTCAATGATATTTCTTTATGTCTCAATGATATTTCATTATGTGTCAATGATATTTCTTTATGTCAATGATATTTCATTATGTGTCAATGATATTTCTTTATGTCAATGATATTTCATTATGTGTCAATGATATTTCTTTATGTCAATGATATTTCATTATGTGTCAATGATATTTCTTTATGTCAATGATATTTCATTATGTCTCAATGATATTTCATTATGTCTCAATATCTCACTACGTGTCAAACGATATATCTTGGCTGTCTGGTCATGTGGTATGCGCTTCGCACTGCCGTTATGATAATCCCGAGTTTGAACCCTTCCCACTGCCACCACCCGCTCTCCTACTGCAGGTTTGCGCTCGGATGTAAGGATCTTTATTTCCTAGACAACGTCCACAATGCATATACTAAAAAGTTTTATTTCACTACCAACGACCTATCAGTTTACGTACTCCACTGAATTCAGTTGTTATCATGTTCACTTAACTCTTTGCACCACAAACATCACGTGCCTGCACTCTAGACAACCAACTCATTTTCAAAGAAATCAAATTCAATTCTACAAGCATACGTTTGGTTAGTGAATAGTATTTGAAGGGTTGTAAAGTATTCTCTCTATAAATGTTCTATTCGATGATAGTGATTGATATATTTTATTTAGACGATGGTGCAATGTGACTATACTTGTGAATACAACCTGAGCGTTTGTTTTTATTACAATTCATTTTGACTTTTCAAGTCTAGATCTAAACTTTACGAACATAAACATACACCATTCCTTCTCTCCCACACAGACATAAACATGCATCTTCTCTCCCACACAGACATAAACATACATATTCTCTCGCACACAGACATAAACATACATCTTCTCTCCCACAGAGACATAAACATACATCTTCTCTCCCACACAGACATAAACATACATCTTCTCTCCCACACAGACATAAACATACATCTTCTCTCGCACACAGACATAAACATACATCTTCTCTCCCACACAGACATAAACATACATCTTCCCTTCTCTCCCACACAGACATAAACATACATCTTCCCTTCTCTCCCACAGAGACATAAACATACATCTTCTCTCGCACACAGACATAAACATACATCTTCTCTCCCACACAGACATAAACATACATCTTCTCTCCCACACAGACATAAACATACATCTTCTCTCCCACACAGACATAAACATACATCTTCTCTCCCACACAGACATAAACATACATCTTCTCTCCCACACAGACATAAACATACATCTTCTCTCCCACACAGACATAAACATACATCTTCTCTCCCACACAGACATAGACATACATCTTCCCTTCTCTCCCACAGAGACACTATGAAGCTCTTGTTACTTTTTTTCTCACACCAGCCTTGATGCTAATTAAACCTTTACCCATCAGCTCATTAACATAACTCAACTGACAGTTACTGCACCATCATCCTCACCACCTAACTTGGCTCCAGAGGGTTACCTCCTCACCCATCCCTTCCCATCTGTTTATTTTTTAAATCAAGAACCCTCGAGTGGCCAAGGCATGACGACCTTGTCTTTTAGAAACATTCATGATTGTCAATATAATTGCGCCTTTTTTTTCATTAACAAAGTAGCGTAGTTTATAAAAACAAGGTTACAAAGACAGTTTGTGTGGAGACACAAACTCAAAATCGGCCCCCGAAGTGGTCCACCCAGGCAGGCAAGGCAGGTTTCAATATTTTCAGAAAGAACATCAGAATGAAATTCTATCAAAGACAAATGACAGAGAAGAATGGAGAAAGAATGTTGACGGATCTTGTGTGGTGCCCCGGCGGACTACAGACCAAAGCATAGGGGAAAGTGAATGTGAAGTTAGATGTGAACCTGGCCTAACTAATATCTTATAATGAATATATAATTGCTCTAATTGTTTTGTAAAGGGACAATCTCTTATTCCTCAAGAAAAAAAAATTCTTTAAAAAAAAAATTCCTTTAGTTCAGTGACCTACAAATAGTATGTAACGCTGTAGTTCTAGCGATAATATGAAAAACTACTTATTAATTGTTGTTTTAAATTAATTAATTAAATTGAGGTTACCTGTAATGGGTACATCTTTAAGAACTAGGTTGTCTTCAAAACTGCGTTCATTGTAAAACTGACTGCCCCCTTCGTATAATAACGTAATATTATAGAACTTGTGGCACCTCTGTGAATAGGTTGTTGACCTCCTTCTGTCGTAAAAAACTATGGTTCATCTCAGGGCACACTTTCTCATGTGGCTGTGGAGCCCTATTTTGGGGAGACACTCGCGTCCACAAATATCCCAGGTTAAGGTGGCTTTTGCTTCGGTGGTAGAAGAGCTGGCCATTTTTAGGATTGTACGTTTTTCTTCCTGAGCTGAGACCCATGTTTTTTCACTGTCCATAGCTTTCTTGGTCACTGTCTCTCTCCATCTGGTGCGTTCTAGAGCTATGTCTTCCCAATATAGAATTGATGTTCACTGATTTGAGGTCCTGTTTTATTACATCTAAGTAGCGGAGGTGGGGGCGACCAGATTTTCTTGAGCCAGTCGCGAGTTGTCCATAGAGGATGTCCAACTTATATGCATACTAAATAGATTTTTTCTTTAAAAAAAAAAAGTAAACATTTTTTTTTTAAATGTAGTAGTTAGTATAACAGAACTTACTAACTTAGCAATACAAATAAAAAAATATATTTTTTGACAAAAAAATTTAAAACCGTTTGCATAAATGTGTTAAAATATGTCGGCTGATACCGTATCCTACTATGGAACCTTCCGTGTTTGTTACTATTAATAGTGAATAGTTGTAAAAGTGGTGTATTTTTATGAAAAAAACTGCTAGCATAATTGATTTTAGATAAAAAAGTAACTGTTGTATCAGAGCTTTGAATGGTCTAAAATATTATGATGTCGGATTTTCACTATCTTTTCTAGTTTACGAGATCTAAACGGGACGGACAGACAGACGGACGGACAGACTTTTAACACACAACTAACAGCGTCTTTTCCCCTTTCGGGGGCCGCTAAAAATCTCTTGATGCAATTTAAAAAAAAATTCACTTCTGTTAGTATAAATATAAGCACAATAGACGTATATATAGTAGACCCTGTTGGACCGAAGTAACAACGTAGGATATTTTAGCCACGGGACTTTCATCAGGTGCAATGGATGCCCCAAATAACCTGTGCCTTTTACTTTGGCACAGGGTGATCTACTTAAGAAATGTCTATTGTATTTAACTAAACATTGTGGGAAATAAAATCTAAACGTGTTCAAATATTTATGGCGCAAAGGTTTTCTAAAATCGAAGCAGGACGTTTTGGCGCCGCCGTTTTGGCGACGCCGTTTTGGCCCCGCCGTTTTGGCGCGAAGGTCGTTTTGACGCGAGCCGTTTAGGCGACGGGACGTTTTGGCGCTAAATACATTATGTACGTTTATTGTATTATTTCTTTTAAAAGAATTATTCATATCTATGTTTTGCATGAGTGTTTGTGTTAAGACATATTTTTCACGTACTAAATGTAAATGTTTGTTTGTTTTTCACATCATTTTCTTTCATAAACATTTTGGCTTGTGTATGTGTGTTTATTAAGAGGCACACTTTTATTTTCAAAAAAGTTTTAGATGTTAACATGGTTTTTGTTATATTAAAGTGTGACACTTAGCTAGTTACACTAATGTCAAATAAAAAAAAAATCTTTTGGAAAGAAATCCAAAAATGTCATCCAGTGCGATTAGCAGAACATATAGCATTAGCATGTCATTTCCATTCAGGAATCTGACTTATTATAGGCCTATATTCATGAAATAAGCAAAACCTTTATAATTAAAAAAAAACAATTCGCTGAACGGTGTTAGAATTCATACTATACATACAATATTATGGTAGAGTGAAATAAACATTGTTATAAAAGCTACGTGCTTATTAAATAATCGTCAAATGATATCTCGCGCCAAAACGTCCCGTCGCCAAAACGGCTCGCGCCAAAACGTCCCGTCGCCAAAACGGCGGGGCCAAAACGGCGTCGCCAAAACGGCGGCGCCAGAACGTCACGTACCGTCTAAAATATGAAGATTAACTTGGCAATATGTTTCAAATACTTATAATATCAAGAAAACATTTGTTATAGGGACAGGCCAGCTGCCAGAAGCCCAAGACTATTAGGTACTTTTGGGCGTCTACGCCTTCTCCTGACATGCCAAAAAAACCTTCAAATACGTACCAAAAGCGCATCCCCCTTTTTTCTGATGGGACACCGGACTAGAGTCCTGATTGTCCCCCCTCCCCCCCCCCCCCCCACTTTATTTTTCCGGCGGGACTGAGGAACAAATGATCAAGAAAAAAGACATAATGTGGAAAACAGACAAAAATATAAAATATTACCTTCCGTTCGCGTTTTGTATGCAATAAAATAGCTGCGCTGTGCACCGTGTCGTAATTTAAAAAAACAAACTTGCACAGAACAGATCCAACATCAGAGACAAAGAGATAGTTTATTTAATTCTTCTAAGCTAAAATAGAAAAAATCTAAAGCTCTCAATCTCTCCATTTTTCTTAACGCCTTAGATTGTCTTCCCCTTGTTCTTTACACCTGATCTCATGACGAGGGATTTATGGTTTAATACCGGAAGTTGTCAGAAACCTTCACCTTGCAATCGTCTCGAGGCAAAATAACTTCCGCTTTTATTTGCTAAACCATTGGCTACAACAATGCTCATTATCCACTTGGTCTTCCTGACATTACGATTAACGACTTTGTGTTTGGAACCAAAATGTATTCATCAAAAGATTTTTTGTTTTACTGAAATAGATTAGAGATCTGAAAAAAAAACAAACATGCCTAATTTACTTGTGTGTAAACTATTCTTATTAAGTGGCATGCTTAATAAGGGTTAAGTTAGTCCCAGGAATAGTATGTAGACCGGAGTCTAATGTTGTATGCACAGTCCACCGCTATCTATCTTTCCTCTTTCCGTTTAACTGTAAGTCCTATTAAATTCATCTCTATCTCCACTCTCTCTTATTCAATCTCTTTTATTCAATCTCTCTTTTTCAATCTCTCTTATTCAATCTCTCTTTTCCAATCTCTCTTATTCAATCTTTCTTTTCCAATCTCTCTTATTCAATCTCTCTTTTCCAATCTCTCTTATTCAATCTCTCTTATCCAATCTCTCTTATTCAATCTCTCTTATTCAATCTCTCTTATTCAATCTCTCTTATTCAATCTCTTTTATTCAATCTCTCTTATTCAATCTCTCTTATTCAATCTCTCTTATTCAATCTCTCTTATTCAAACTCTCTTATTCTCTACTCTTCTTACTTTCTTTCTAACCAGACGTAGGTTTGTGGTTGACGATTAGGGGAATACGACGTCCAGCGATGTGGCGACTCTTGTGTAACCGTCAGGCCCATCCTACAAACATTGCCCCCCCCCCACCCCCTCACTTGTCACGGGTTCTAAAATAGCGTAGACTGAAATAAAGTGCGGGGGGGGGGGGGGTGGATGTAATGGAAACCGTTCTCCTAAACAAGGAACTGTTACTCAATATTTAATGAAGCCTTTCCGGCATCTATACAAATTATCTTATAATCTCTTTGCGTGATATTTTGTGTTTAGATCTACGGATAGGTAACGCCTATGACACTTGCGTACTGCCACGGCCGCTCTGTTCTACCACACTTTTTTTTTTTTTACAATCAGATAACTCTTTCTTTAATGCTACCCTCCTTCCAGACACACACACACACACGCACAGTTACACACACACACGCACAGTCACACACACACATATCCCACTCGCATATATACAAATACATGTTGTTTAGATCACAAGAACTAACGCTCTCAGCCAATTGTTATTTCTTTGCAAAACATTTACCCCCATTTTTTGTGCACAATTAGCTTTCATTAGACAGATGACACCTACACACACGCGCGCACCCTCCCACGAGGTTCTGGTCTATATCAAACTGCCACAGAGTTTTGAAGTCGACAAACAAACGGCATTAAAATCCACGTGAATGTCCGTCATCTTGACATGGCGGCACTTCCTGTGCGAACGTCACGTCCAATAGGAATTCAGTTTATGCGAAATTTACTTTAGAAAGTCATTTCTTATTTTGACGCTGCACATCTTGTCCAGTTGCGCCAGTGCAGATCACTTCAAGTGATCCAAATGTGACTTTAGATCCCCCATCCCTCCCACCCCCTCCCATTCTACACAAACACACACACAAACACTCGCGATTTTTTGTGACTCTTGTGTACTTACTTTTGTGTCGACCCTAACATATTAGTCTACACTTTGAATACAATCTCATTTTTTTTTAAGGCACATCACTCTAATTTAGTGTTTCCCAAACTGCGTTCCGCGGAACACTAGGAACACTCACGGGAATTCAGGATTAAACGAGGATTAAGACAAGGAGACGCACTTTCCTGCATGCTTTTCAATTTAACACTGGAGAGAGTTATAAGAAATATACACAAAACACAAGGGGAACTATTACTAACTACTTCAGGAGAGAAAACACGGGTCCACAACCAACAGGGACGATATACAGCCAACCTCTACAATACCTTGCTTATGCCGATGGCATTGCCTTATTGGGTAAAGAAACTTCTGACATCGCTAGAGCCTTCATACAACTAGAAGAAGCATCTCGACCAGCAGGACTTTAGGTCAATGACAGTAAAACCAAGTACATCACAATGACAAGAGACAATCAGAGGGATAACATATCAAAATCAAAGACCACGAATTTTAAAACGTCCAAACTTTCAAATGTCTATGAAGTACTATTAATTTCAAAAATGACCTAGTAACAGAAATAAAGGAAAGAATAGCAGGAGGCAACAGAGCATTTTATAGCACCCACCATTTACTTAAGAGCAAAACGATTTCAAAGAAAACCAAGAAAATAATATACAAAACCATAATAAGACCAGCAGCAATGTACAGACCTGGACAGACTCAGAAATCTGAAAATTTACTTAACACTTGGGAAAGAAAAATTCTTAGAAAAATCTATGGTGCCATACAGGATGAAACAGGGTGGAGGACACGCACTAACCATGAGATATATCAATTGTATGAAGACCCACCAATAGTGAACGAAATAAAAAAGAACAGACTACGTTGGGCAGGTCACCTTGAAAGAATGTCAGATAACAGAGGGGTGAAAATCGTATACAGGCAAAAACCAAAAGGCAGACCCCGAATGCGATGGATAGATGATGTGGAAGCAGATCTGAAGCAGCTTGGGGTTAGGGCGTGGAGACGAAAGGCCCAGGAGAGATCTGAATGGAAGGATGTGTTGAAGCAGGCCAGAGTCCTCCATAGGCTGTAGCGCCACTGGGATGGATGGATGGATGAATAGGTGTTCAATGAACTATTGGAACAAGTAACATATAGGCCCACACGTGAATTAATGACTATGAAAGTATTAGTAGTTCTCAAGAACGAAACAAAAACGCTCTAACAACCAGACGATCAACTTTGAACTGACCTAAATTCTGTCTGTAATTTGAAAAAACAAAACAAAATTCAAATATCAACCTTTAAATTATTTCTGGTGATGATGGTAAATTATTTTTGTCTGAAGAATTCCTTTCTATTTTAAAACAAGCTACTTCTGTATCCTACAATCTATTTGTGAAAAGCAGGATTTTTTTTTACTACGTTCAATCAACGTCTAGAAACAGGGGGCTTTATGCCCTCTCCCCCCCCCCCCCCCTTTTCCAGATATTAGAATTTGGCTTATCAATATCGTGCATGATGTCAAGAAGTTAAGCTCTTTAAGATGCTTATGTTGTACTTATTAATATACGGTAGTTTTCTCATTGAAAATTTGATAGAATCCAACCTATAAAGCAAGAGAAGGATTCCGCCAAAGTCTCAGAAAATGGAAAGTGTCCGTTAAAGAAAAAGTTTGCTCTAATTAAATGATTATCAGCCGGAAGTAAAGACATTTTAGGAGAAGGCAGACGTTGATATCTGAAGAAGAGCTAGAGTCTAGATTTAGGAGAGCATATCGAGTCTGTAAAGTTATCTAGATCTAGTTTGTATACTCTTTCATTGTACATACATCTAATCTGTAAATTTAGATACTGCATGTAGACCTATAGTATCGTAATATTGTAAGAAAACTGAATAGTCAATTTGGCTCAGGTCTTATCTACTAGAAAGATTATTAAAATCTACATAGCAGACGACCATAACGTCATGGACCGGCTTTTCTTACATCACCAAACGTCATAGGCGACACCGAGCTTTAGGGTGGTGTCCAGGCGCCCGGCTTCCCGGAGACAAGACCTTTTGGCAAGTCCCTTCAATGTCGATACGTCACGTTCACTTGCGGCGCCCGGGTAACGCCTTTAAATTACCATAAGCTGTTTGTAATACCATCTGATCCTTTGTAGTAGAGGAACTTGCTGTTTCAAATGTGAATGAGCGAGGTTGTGATGGAATGTCTGCTAACCAAATGTAGACATCAATTAGAAATATCTATTTTGAAACAAATAGAAAACACATGGCCCCCCTTGCTTCAGGTTTTAAAAAGTTTTTTTGTATTTTTTTAAAGCCAAGCCAAGGATAGAGGTTTCCATATTGTTTCATGTGTTTGCGTCGGTGTGTGCATCAAAGAATATTTTTGTTTAATTAGAATCATTAGGGAAGTGCCACTGCTCTGTTTAAGGATCTGGTTTTTTAAAATGTCCACTGCAAGGTGCATTTTTTTCTTAGATAACAGTTTTATACATTATATTATGTGGGTTGTTTTTGTTATTGTAGATCTTATTTATTTGTTCCCTTCCCCCCGACTGTCTAGCTTATAGATTAACTAGCTACGAGCTCATGTTCTGATAAGGGAAATAAACATAGAAATAAGTAACACAAACATAACAATAGGCATGCCCATCACACTAAATAAATGACACTATATAATCGAACACAATGCAAAACGTAAATTTATGCAATATTTTGTCCACAAAACTAATTTGTATAGCCTTGAAAGTCTAAGAGAATATCTAAGCCATCCTATATAGAATGTTTTGGACCCATACGGTTATATATTGAAATACAGCAAACTTTTGGTCATCCAACGTTTTCGGCAATCCAACTCCCCTTCGCTCCCGTAAACGTCGGACTATCAAAACTCAACTGTATTTACTCCTAGAGTACAAATAAGCTATCGGTATAAACGAATTGCTTTTTAAAAAGGTCAAACACAGTTATACCTTTTGAATACAATTTGTTGCATTCATACACATACCTTGAAGCAGAATACATGCGGCAGTAAAATTGAATTTTCAAAAGCGCTTTTTAGTTTATGAGACATTAACGTGACAGACGGAAAGACAACTCAGAATCATTCACCGCGTTCTCCTTACGCAGACCTGTAACAAAGATCAAAACAAACTAGTTTTGTGTGTGTGTGTTTTACGTGTCTCGGGTGTTTCTTCAGGTTGAAGATAATTACATCCTAGCACAAGCATCCCACGCGACGACTGAGGATGGCGGCGGGCAAGGTTCGAATCCTGGACCATCGAAACCATTGAGCTGCAATCCAGAGCGCATACCACACGACCAGACATTGTTCAAAAACAAAAAATTATTAGAGATTACATAAACTGATAAAGAGAGACAAATAGAGGAAAGATGTTTTTTCTGCCTTGATCGCCTAGGTTTACTAGTGGGCCTAATATCTAAGGCAATAGCTCCAAATGAACTCACTGTCACTAACAACCTAAACGTCAGGTGCTTTTGAGACCCCACCATTATGTCTTATAGCACTAGGCCTAACAATCTTGTTCAGCCCGCGGACACACTATGCCATGGGGCCGCATGACCACACAGATTAACAACACACTTCTTGAGGTCGCATAACCAGAAAAATTTCAGACACATTGTTTCACGAGGCCAGATGACCAGAAAAATTTACTACACATTGTGTCACGAGGCCAGATGACTAAAAAAAATTACGACACTTTGTGTCACAGGGCCGGATAACCACAAAAATGTTCGACACTTTGTGACACGAGGCCGCATGGCCACACAAATTAACGACAATTACAACACACTGTATCACCCGGCCGCATGAATACACAAATATGCGACAATCCGTGTCTTGGGGCTGCATGACGACTATACAAAAATCATTCAGTCCAATGGAATCGATTCTCTTCGAGCAGAAGTTTCGAGAGCCAGATTGCTCCGCAGCACGGGCCGGATATGGCCTGCTGGCCGTAGTTTGGGTGTCGCTGTATTTCTTTGAGGAAAGGGATGCAACAAACAGTGGTCTAAATATAGTCCCCTAGCTACTGTAAAAAGATAATGCATTTCATGTGTAACAAACACAGGCAGTTTGTCACCTGCGGTTTATGTAATTCCAGATTGTTTATGAATTATGATAATGAACTGTTTGCGCAGTTCAGCCCTGTTAAAGGTCATTACCTTTGATGTCTGTACACTCCAACATATTTGCCCCTCTCTCTTACTCACCAACGCAAAAAATTAAGCCCCAGATAAAGGTAATCTTTAACCGAAGCCAGAAGTGAGAGAATATTTCTAGAAAGAGCAGGGGCTTTAACTCGATTACTTTTATTTAGTCTAGACCAGAGATGTTACCGAATAATTATATTGGATTTAAAGTGCTATCTTTCTATTTTTAGTACCATACAAAAATATCTTACGGATAGTTTTAAGAATCGATCCTGGTGATCCTAGCTCTGCATCTGTAGAACCATATGATATATTCATTGGTTTCTCTTGTAAGGTAATTTATGAATCTAATTTTAGACGGTGTTACGGCTAATAGTGTTGACCGACATATCTCTAGTAGGCCAAACATATTTAGTACATAGTAAGTCACTAGCTTTCGACTCAGTGGTTCCTTATTACCCCCCCCCCCCCCCAGTGAGTCTAACTTCTCACTCTCCTTTCCATGGACAAGATTCTATTTTGTACACAAAGGTCTAGTAAGTGTTCCTGAATCAACGTTTTCACTGAAGATAAATATAAAATAGTTCATTCTTAGCATATTTACAACCCTGAGACTACGACGCCTGGCTTGGTTATGTCCGCCCGGATGGAGTACAATCTTATCCCGAAAGTCATCCTTTGTGGACAACTCCGATTTGTGGATGTGATCAAACGGAACCTCAAATCAATGAATGTTGATACTGACATAGATCTACACCGCAGTATGTAGAAAGAGATGGTGACCAGGAAAGCTAATGAAAGCAAAAAATGCATTGGTCTCTAGAAGTGCCTGTGGGCCTGGTTCCGTCATCCCATAAATTTCATTGCTCGTAAGCTCCATTTTTTTTTTCACAATACAAATCTCTGCATGCATCTATGATGATTCTCATACATGGCGAAAACAACAATTTGGTGCATCCGGTGTAAAGGATTTGTTCACAAGCTATGTTTTTAAAAAAAAAATTAATGATACTTTGTGTGTGCTCATTGGAGCACTGAAGCTTTTATTTGATTTAGTTGGCAATTTTGAGGCTCCATTTACTTCCATGAGATGGTTCAGTTTATCGTACAGCAATGTGTTATATAGGTTATACTATACCACTGAGTTTTTCGGGAGTAGCATCCATTGTTAATGTAATTGTAACTTAAGATGGGATCAGAATATCATCAGATGATACAGGTAATGTAGATGATCATAATCTTCTCAGCTCTCTCTCTCTCTCTCTCTCTCTCTCTCTCTTATTTGTCCAAATAACAATAATATTAATTTTTAGTAATTCTGTGTTTCTGCTTTAACTCTCGACTACTGAATTGAAAATGATCTAGCAAATGCATATACGATATAATATAAAACAGAGTATATAAGTCTATTAGTTTTTTTTTTTGCAAGCTAAACAACGAGCCAGATACTTCAAAAACCTTTAGAGTAAATTCACTTTTATTATAGTATTCACTTTGCATACAAGCGTAGATCTGTACAATACAAATAACTTAAGCCTCTACTGCCCCTCTACCTTTACCCGTGTCGGTATTTATTGAACACCCGGACTCCTTCATTCACTTTTGTCTACCGAGACTCCCCACACTTGTCACGTGACTTCTATATACATCATGTTCAGAAGTAATGTGTGGTTACTTTACAGATGACGTCACTGGCCACGCAGAAATGAGCCAAAGCGCAGTACTTTGCAATATCCTTGACGACTACGTGTGACAAATCCCCCGCTATTCGGTTCTGTTGAATGACACGGCGCTGACATCTATTTGACATTCCGTTCCTCTTTCACAGCGACGCCGCACTTTACAGTCGGCACTGGAGAGGGGAGGGGGATGAGATAGGAAAACAAACATTTCCACCTACATTATCTCCCCAGCCCCCACCACCCTCACTTACCTCAACCACCCAGAACACTACCAGAGTTCACGTCTCTTGTCTTCTTTACTCTATCTTTTCTCTGAATGATGTTTCTCTCTTTCTCGCGTGGGTGCTTTTTTATGCAGCTGTTCCTCTGACACTCCCTCCCACCCACCCACCCCCTTTTTTTTTTTTTGATATATCAATTGGCAATTATCGGCTAATAGGATTTGAACCCATTAGCAATTAACAGATTACAAGAGGGGAACCGTGACATCCATTTCGGTGCAATGTTTCGTTTGTTTCCTCGGATAGAATCGATCAACGTGTTTGTACAACATTCGCCATGTTGGGGGGAACATTGGATACCCTGAGTTTTTTTAGTGTTGGAGAGTATTCGATGTAACTGGATGTGACATGTTCAGGTTAGAGATTTTTTAACTACGTCAGTTAACAGTTTCAAACAGCTAAGTTTAGAGATTACAATGTACAGTGATAAAGCAACTAGTATACAATTCCTATATACATTTGAACATTTTGTTTCGTTGATGGCAGACCTCTCCGTGTTGACATGCAATAGTCATAAAATTCAATCAGAAAAATTAATTAATTTTATAACATTCTTTAATAATTCCCGTAACTTTTTTTTTTGTCGGGGGGGGGGGGGTAGGAGGGGCTGTAACAATGTCACCTTTATTATTCTTGTTTACACTATTCAATTTGAGATTCATGTATTTAGTTGGCTAATATATACTCTTCTATATTTTAGTCCTAAGTGATATGAGCGTTTATTGTAGTGACTAGTGACAATATGGTTTTCATGGTGTTTCTGTAGCTCGCCTCACTGCAACTCAATGAAGAGATTCCTTGTGAAGCAACTAACAGCGACTAACTTTACTAACTAGCTACAAGCCTTTATATAGATCCTAGGTCTACATGTTTCTAACACATTACTTATGTAAGCAAACAGACACTTAAACAAACCATGCTATCAACATGACTAAGTCCAGCCTTTCTGTCTGTCATGACATGGTCCCCACGAGGGTCAAACAGTACACACACCTATATATCTGTCATCAATATTGTTACAGCCTATATTCCCATGCTCAGTGGGGGGGGGGGGGAAGTAACACTGGCCTATATTTTCTACAAGTGGAACACTTCATTGTTTTATTTTTATTTATTTTATTATTATTTTTTTTAATATCAAGCAATCGAAGCACTGGCTTAACCAGAAATACCCGGATAAGGGTAATGTCATACGTCATCGTATCTATCACTGGTATAAATTAATAGAGGCATACCATTATTTGAGCTCTGTATCGATATGATCCTATAGAAGGTGACCAGATAGTTAGGGAGAGAAAGTGTGACACTTGTCGATCATAGGACCTAAAAGGGACAGGCTTAGATTTTTTTTCAAGCAATATTTCTATCAACAACTTCTTAGACGTTAGTACAATACACCGCAATTCACACACACACACACACACAATTTACACACATTGTACACACACACAACAACTAAAATAATTCCTTGCTTTCTGAAACGTTTTTCCAAGATAGACCATCTTTCTGTGCGATCCACTTAAAAGGGTTAACCTTTCAAACAGGTCGCTTCTCTCTCTCTGAAATACTTGGCACAGTTTACGTAAAAGTTTATTACGATTGTCGCTAGCACATCCCTTTTATTAACCACCTCGCGTCATCCAAATAGTAAGTCGTAGGCGTACCTCTTGAGGGAGGAACCTTTTCACGTTTTCATGCTGCTTTTTGTGCATCTCTGAATCAATGTATCAATGGTAGAAGATACTTCAAGAGCACTGACATTCTGTCTCTCAATAAACAACTTCTGCATGGGATATTGCTGCAATGTTGTGTACAAAATGCACCCACAATTCAACAAGCGGGTTTTTAAATAATATTTGGACTATGAGGGGACACTTCTCTTGAGAAAACAAATGTAATTTCAAAGCAGGATATATTTTAAGTAGTCTCTCCACCGAAGACTTCAGATGTAACCACCTAAATCAACGAATTTGCTTTTTTTCCTCCTATTTCCTGCGAAGGCTCAAGGAATCATATCATCAGGGGAAACGACTTCATTTTATTGTGAGCTTGAGGCATCCATGAACGCTGTCAAGAACGTATCCTCATGAACCTGCTTCTTTACTTTGTTCATTCTATAAGGGTCACACCTTTAGTATCGATTCCTTCACATTAGGTTCTTGCACATGTGTATCTTGGGTCATAAATTCGTAAGCAATTTCAACGTGCAGTCCATTGATCCTAAACATTTATTATGGGAAACTGTTTGGTGGCCAAAGTACTTTTAACGACTACCAGTTTAACTATTAAGTACATATGGAAATGTTAGAGAAGTACCTTAATCGGGGCCTAACAAAGTAAAGTTTCCCTTTCAGACTTTGAGATCTATGGGGTATTTGATTTAGAGTCATCTGTTTCTAGGGCCAACAGTTAACGAGCAGGCTGTCAAGTGGCCATCACAATGGCCAACTGCCTTTACTTTCCCCAACTAATGTCAGGTACCCATTAGACTTGGGTGGACTCAGAGGAGCCCTAAGAATTCCGAATTTTAAAATCACAGTCTTCACCGAGATTCGAATCCAGGGCCCCAGGTTCGGAAGCCAAGCACTTAACCACACAGCCACAGCGCCTTAAATCGGGCTTACTAGTAGGTTTTAATTGAAAGTTACGAATCTTATTCAGCTGTATCGTTTTATCCACAAGTGCTACAGAAAACTACTTTCGACATTTCTCCTATCGCACTCCACTGTTGTTGATTCCTTTTGCCCTCTTTATAAACAGAAGCTCGGCCTGTAGGTTTTGTCTATGATATTTCAAACCGTGTCATCAACTTGAGCAGAAGGGAAAGCTGAGCGAAGGGATACTGTCTGCTGGAATTGATGAACAGAATCAGCGGGAAACATGCTGAAAGCTCAACGAGCCAAAAGTCGAAAGTAAATGAGCAGAAGTCAGATGCTGCAAAGTAAAAGCACTTACATGCCTGTAACACAAGATCCTGCGAAGCATCGAGCATGAACTAAAAATCAAGAAGGAAAAGCCTCAAGGTGGTGTTAAAAGTTATTAGTCAAAAGATTAACATTAAGAAACATTTAAAAATAAAAGCTTGACATTGATGGACATTTTTTTTAGATGATTGCGCGACATTGGCCGCCCCCACCCGGACATTTTATAAAAAGCGTGACAGACGACCCAAAGCTGGACATTGTAATCTAGTAACATATCTGGTGTCCAGATCTTTAAGAGACTTTCAACTGGACCCTGCCACAAATACGTTTAGAAACTGGTCTATCTTTTAAAAAAAAAAGGCTTGTCCAATTAACGGCTCGTTCCTAGTTCTTGTGTTCATTCACTTGGAAGCAGACGAGAGAGTTGTCTCCCATATGCTACTCATTTAAAGGGATCAGACAGGGGAGCTAAACATCCAGTTCTTGCGAAAAGTTTATAGAATTAGTGGTTTGCTTAGTATGCGAGTGTTTGTATGTATGTATGTGTGTGTGTGTTGTATGTTTGAGTGTTTAAAATAAAAGTAATTTCTTTTTTTTTATATATTGTAAAATTTTGGTAAAGGTGTGAGAATTACATTGTTTGTGTCTTCAATATTTTGGTATATCAAGACTTTATAAAGTTGCTATAGTTTTCTTGAGGCTTAACTTCAGAGTATCTTTGGATTATCTTATACAAGCTCTGGATAAAAGTTAATGATGTAAGCTGGTGATAAGGAAAGAGGGGGGGGGAGGTCCATAAACAGGATTAGACATTATTATTATTGTTTCATGTTATACTAGAGTTGTTGTTTTTTCCTTTTCTGTAAATTACTTTTGAAAAAAAAAACTGTTATGAAAAATTTGTTAAATAAAATCAATTTGATTCCTGACTAATGGACCTCATTCACCAATCGTAAACAAACAACATTTAGCGACGTGATTCTCAATCTCTTCTATACAAATTACGATCTAATTTTAATACACAATGGCTATCACGTGACAGTTTTTTTCCCGTTCTTTTATCAATATTATCACGTGACTAAATGTTGTTTGTTTACGATTGGTGAATGAGGTCCGTTAGGGTTAATTATTCAGAAACTTTCTATTTTCATGCGTTTGGGTTTGTATGGTTTAGTGCAGTGATTCCCAAAGTGGTCTATATAGACCCCCAGGGGTCTACGAGGACTTCCAAGGGGTCTACGGAAGTGAAAAAATAAATTGGGGGTCTATGACCTGTAAATGGGGGTCTACTATAGTGGATCTCATTTAAGCATGTAATGACTTTAAATTTCATTTCCGATTAATGATTTTACCTTAGTTAATCCTTTCAATTGTAACTCTCTTAGTCTTAATGAGTTGTTTTTTTTTTTTTTAAATTTTAACATCTTATTTTAAATACATGAAAGTAACATTGTACATGGCCTTGTTAAAAAGAACTGTTAAGAGTACAGTGTTGGTTACTAGTCATTTGTTGTATTCGTCCTTGTCGAACAAATCATTTCATATGTGCTTTTTCTGTAACAAAGTTTTAAGCTAAGTTACAATGAAACTATCTAACCTGGAGACAATGACAACATGATAAAATAGATTGAGATTTGAAATAGCATACTTTCAACACTTTTGGTTCAGAACAGTAGAACAAAAAGAAAAGAGGTTTGTGAGTGTCTTACAATATTTTTTCTTAGGCCTATATCAAACTCCAGAAAACTGCACTATTAAAAGCCACACACATCTGATATCATAGTAAAAATTTCTCTAAACAACAATACAGTTCAAAGGTGTAATGGTAAGAGGAGTTAAGAAACTGAAAAGTTCTTATGTAATTACTTTCCAAAGACAAAAAAAAAGCTGGACTAGTTAACCTTGCCTGATAATATAGTGTTATTATTATCATGCTTTCTTTTTGTTATGAATTAAGAAATCCATAAAGAACTGCTCATTGCCTGAAACTTTGATCAATTGCTCCTTCACAATGAAGAATGATAGTTGTCGAAAGGCTTATGTTTGACAATATTTATTTCTGAGTTCTTGAGTGCTAAAAATCCAATTTTAACAGACTTATTTCATAAATTTAATGAGGGTAACTTACGCTACAAGGTGATTACCTAAATTTGATCAAAACGAAGGCATAATCTCAAAGTTTCTTGTGAGGATTAAGTAATGAAGCATACAATAGATTGGATGAAATTTCCTAATTTTCAAATTTAAAACGAACATCATCTAATCGAAAAGTTATGATAGATTAAATCTAACTAAATTGAACCCTAATGTTGAAATATTACACAAACTTGCTATCCACTAGGCCAGTGTTTCCCAAACATTCAACATATACCAAATATGCGTACCCCTTCCCCCTTAAAAAATGAATAATTGTTGAAAATAATAAACGAACTTTAGGGAATACTGCAATAGGCGTTTCAGTCAATTCCTATAATGCATTTTAAATCTTATTTTGTTTCATTTTAATTTGAATTTCATCAATGAATGGCCTAGAAATAAGTGAGAAAAACACAAATAAAGTTGAAGAATTTTCCAAAAAATGCAGGGGGTCTACCGAAGAATGGAAAACATGGCAAGGGGTCTACGAAACAAAAAAGTTTGGGAACCACTGGTTTAGTGTTTGCATGTTTGTTTTTTGTGTTTGTATGTTTTATTGTGTTTGCATGTATTTTATTTGTATTTTTTACGCGTGTGTGTGTTTTTGTGTTTGAGACTGTTTGTGTTTGTGTGTGTGGATAATGAAAGCAAGAAACATAAGACTGTAGGGTGTACGTCAATCAGTTTACTTAAAGAATGTTTGGAAAGAGAAAACAGAGAGTTGAAAAAAGACGCTACTGTAATGTAAAGCTCCTCTGATTATCGTAATCAACATACCAGAAATCTTTGTGCCGTGTCTCCTGGTCAAAGTTTAAGTTTTTTATTTTCTCTTTTCTTGACTTTCTTTTTCTTATTCTTTGAACATCCGGATACGTTGGGGGTAATGATGACGGAATCTCCTTAGGGGAGAAAGTGACCACTGCTGACCGCTAGAGTAAAGTGAATACCCACTTCCACTTTACGGGCAGACAACAACGTGACTAAGTGACCAGCAAGTCTCTCCGGCCCCTGTTATCGCAATGGCCTCTTGTCCATTGAATATCCATCATTTGTCCCTCGGACTTCACTGGCTTGTCCATTACTCGTATTGACCGTTCCACGGCCAGCAGTTGAAGGCCATTTATTTGGGGGTCTGTTTCGGCCATGTGGAGTTCTCCCCGTGGCATCTACACGAATCAATATTTGCCATAAAAAAAAATTGGCATGCCCCCCATTCCCCTTTATTCCCCCCCCCTTCATCCACTGGTAAATGTAATTAGACTAATTGATGATGTGTATGTGAGTTGACATGAGGGTCATCTATATACTTTTTCTTTGTGGCTCTAATGAAAACTTGGAGGGTTGTTTTATTTAATTATTATTTTTTTAGTGAGAAATGTGAGCGTATGAAATGCTGCAGAAACATGAAACATCACTAGGAAGGAATACGTGAACATACGAGATTAGTTCTTTCTAGTTATTGAGTTGTTTGAGATGTTCAGTCAATGAAGGGAATTAATGGCGTTGTCAACAAGTAAATATCAGAGGAATAAAGATGTTGATGAACCAGACTGTCGTTTATCAAAAATGTTTCCTATCAGATTATTTCAAATATTTTTTAGCGTTTTTATTTCTTCTTCTTTATGTTCTCATCTTTCTCTCTCTTTCTCTCTCTATTTTTCTCTCTATTTCTCTCTCTCTCTCTTTCACTTTCTCTCTTTCCCTCTTTTTTCTCTCTCTATTTCTCTCTCTCTCTCTTTCACTTTATCTCTTTCCCTCTTTTTCTCTACTTTCATTTTCTCTCTCTGTCTTTTCATTCTCGTTCTTTCTCTCTTTTTCACTCTCTCTTTCTCTTTGTCTCTCTCTTTCTTTCTCTTTCTCGCTTTCTCTCTTGCTTTCTATCTCTTTATTTCTCTCTCTCTCTCTCTCTCTGTGACTCTGTCTCTATCTCTCTCCTTCTTCCCTAATGCCATTAGAGGATGAAACGGGTAGTCTGAATCAGCCATGAAAACCAATGACTTAGCAAAGATGAAATCTCTAAGTTACATTCACGACTAAATAAGACTATGAATGAGCTCGAGAGTAATTATCTTCTGTTTGGAAGGAACGACTTTATCTACCTTCCTCTTTTCTTCTTCCTCACTCTCTCTCTTTCTGCCTCTCTCTCTCTCTCTCTTTCTGTCTCTCTCTTTTTGTCTTTCTCTCATTTCAATACTTTAACACAGTCTCTGACAGGCTGGATAATATTGAAAAATAACAAAAAGGCGACTTTAATTAACGACTTCCTCTTTTAAATACCATTCTCAGAACTCACAGATTCATCTACTCATTATCAAGATCTATAAATCTATTATCTATACAAATACATAGTTCTGTCTAATTAAAACATTCAAAGAGACCATGTTTTTCATTTTGATCCCTTCCAATTCTGCTTTCATTTTTTAGTCTTTTTTTTAAACTCACGCTCGTATCTCAACGAGCACGTTGGCGCCACGCAGAGTTTAATCCTGAAACCTAAACTCCTATGCCTGGCTTTAAAGATATTTAGTCTCAGGAATGAACCTCGCGAAGATTATGTTAGAAAAAAAATGTTTTATTGCCCAGAAAGCTCGTAAAGTTCGGAAGGAATCAAATGAAGGATTCATTACAGCTTGAGTGTTGGGATTTTTCTTTTTTCAAAGTGTTTTATCAAATTTTAGTTGTAATTTATTTTGGCCAATTACAAAATAATACATACAGAGAGGTGAATAGGTAATGTTCTGGAAAGGTTATGTTCTACAGAGGCCATGTTCTATTGAGGTCACGCTCTATACTCTATAGGGTCATGTTCTACAGTCGTTATATTCTACAGAGGTCACGTTCTACAGGGTCATGTTCTACAGAAGCCATGTTCTACAATGGTCATGTTCTACTGTCTATGTTCTTAGAATGCCTTAACCTATAAATATTTAGGTCCTTAAAGATTAAAATTGAACCAAATCAAGCCTGCGCTAACTTGAACAATGTTGAAGTCACATTTCTTATTCCACGTTCTAGAACAAATTCCTACAAGCGTTTCTTCTTCCCTTGGACTATTAGAGTAGAGAACGGTTAAGCGAACCAATGACTTATCACAGTGTTTCCCAAACCGTGTTCCGAGGAAATCTAATGTTCCGCGAGACCTGAATAGGTGTTCCACGAACTACTGGAATAGTTAACTAGTAGGTCACCACGTAAAATAACCTCTCTAAACAAATAACCGAAGTGTTCCATTAAATACTCAAAATGTGCGAAGTGTTCCGTTAATTTAAAAAAATTGGGAAACCTTGACTTAGTCGAATTTAAGTCTCAAATTAGCCTGCATGACTAGATTGACACAGGGAGAAGTATAGGAGGTAACAATCTTTTTTTTTTTTTTTTTTTTTTGTAGAACCGTCTGTAATCTGTATGTCCAGGGAGAAAGATAATGTTGAGTCAGTACGTTTGACAAACGACCTTAAACACTTCACGTTAGTTTAAATTAATAAATACAAGAGTTCAATTTATAACCAAAGTTAACATGGACATATTCATTTCCTTCTCCTCTTTGTTGTTGGGTTTTTTTTTTCAAACACCCCATAATTCAAACACTTTGTTGGGCACCCTACCTCGACACTCTCATTTACACCCAACACCATGTTGCTTGCAAATCGTTGCACCCTTGTGGCGAATGCAGACAAAATAAAAAGGAAGGGAAACTAAACCTCCCAGACTACTTCAGGACATTGTCTGGATTCTAAGTTGATTGGATAATCCAATTGTCTGTCTCGATACTGCCCGGGCATATTGTTTTAAAGGATAAAATTCCAGGGGAAGCGTTTAAAAGGTTGGCACGATAGGGAGAAAGGAGGAGGGAGTTGTTTTGTTTTGTTTTTTTGGGGGTGAGTAAAAATAGACGGTGTATTCACAGCGTACCCCCGTCAATATTTGTAAAACTCCGCGAGGAACTATTTTTAGAAGTAAAGACATTTTTATCTAGATTCTAGACGTATGCATTGTTGAGTGCTTCTGTGGTCGAAATACTTGAGCGTAGTGACAGTGGCGTCACTAGGGTGGGTGTCACCCGGTGCGGTCAGCTCAGGGTGTAACCCCCCCTCCTTTAAAAAAATCCTGTTTTTTTTTCCTTTGTTTGTTGCGCTGTAATACCTATAGTTTATAATTCCCTACGTTATTTGATTGTTCTACAACTGTATAATAAGTGTCTATTTAATTTTAAAATTCAGTTGTTTATGACAATTTCTCTATAGTTCAATCGGTTTGTGTAGTCATGTGAAACTCTGCACTCATCCTTAATCTTCGGAATCGAAGACATTGCCATTAATCTATATTTCAAAAATAAATTACACTATGATTTTTTCTGGAAATCAAACTTCAAAACGTATCAACTTGATCGAAGTTAGTATCTATAACGATATTATTTTAAATAAAATTGGCCGTTGTGATAATGTCGTCTGTTCCTTTGTCTCAAAAAGTTCTAAATTTTAATTTTGATAAGCCCTTTTCACATGACACCATAGATAAGCAGATGTTAAGAAGGCTTTGTTCAATGATTTAGAGTTATTTTTTAAGGTCTTTGTGGCATATGAAACATGCACTATCAATTTTTATTTTCTTCAAGAAAAACTTTTGTAGCCTTAAGATCTCTTATCAGTCATAGTATTTCTATTGGAATGTCACCTTTTCAAAAATTCCTCATATACGCCAATAATTTGATTAAGTGACCGTTACACACATCTATTAAATAGCATTTCTGTTGGTTCTTAATAATGTCATGTACCCCTCCATAGTTCCAGACTTTTCTAGACATTTAAACCTTTTAGCTGATCTCATCAGCTTTTTTTTTTGGTCTCACTTGGAATCGCATAACTTCTAGATCTGATCAGTGTGTGCTATCTTAGGTGAGTTATGCCAGGTGTTTTGTCAAACAAAATACAAAGGTGCTTACAGTCATTCTGACTCTAATATCTTTAAAGTCGTTTGCTAAATTATTTATAAACTTTTTAACATTACAGGTGTACTTTCAGCTATGGGTTTTATATACATAACATTTTCATCATCTCATGGAAGTTCTATTTATTATGTAAAATAATCTACATTTATAGAACAATATATCCTTCCATTGTTTTACTTCTTTACATCAATCATAGCAACGACTTTCTTGTCAATTGTATCTGTAGCTGGTTGCCATTGTTTTCCAATGTTCAAATTCTGATGAATTCTTCATACGTCTTTTAATATTCCAATTGCGGAATTTTTCCAACAAAACATTAAATTAAGTCACCAATTTCTATTTCATTTCTATACAATTAGTTGAAAATAGTCGACAAAAAAAGAATACAGTTTTTTTTCGCTATTAAGTGACTAAATCGTCCCCATCAGGAAGCATCAGAACCATTCCTTTGGCATCTTGGCTATTACTTTTTCTTTTGCTCTTGATGATTTCCTTTGTAAATCATATGAAATTGGCACACGCCGAGAAGAAAAAGCTCCTAAAATATTCAAGTATATCATTCGACTGAGATAGTGTAAAATTTTCTTCATCTTGGTTACAGCTTCTTTCACAGAAAAATTAAATAACATTATCATGTTTATAAATGTCAATGACCACTTATTTATTTTCCACCTCTAGAAAATTTACATTATTTACATGTGAGATTTCAATTATGCCTGAATACTGTCGTCATTTGGTAAACAATAACTTTTGCTTGGCATCCTGGTATTAAGGTGCTAGCTACAAATTCAATAAATTAAATTCAATTAAATCTTTTTTAATCAAAGCAGTGATCCTATACATACATGCAGCTGGTAAACATCTGAAAGTCAGGTTACATGTTTTCCTTGTGATATTAAGTATGGTATAACATTTTAAACATTTTGATAGAATTTCATTAAACAAGTAAATCTATTTATTAATTGTGAATAACATGTTCCAATATTTAGCCACTGTCGTTTAACAGATCTAACAGTTGCGAAACAATGTTACACTACTGTAATGTGGACCAGTAACGAAAAGCTGTTTTAATTAATTTTCATTGTGTTAATATAATTTGCTTGTTGATTAATATATAATTTTTAAGTTCCTTTCTAAAGAAACTAAGTGTTAGACTTTAAACTTTAATTCTAATGATACATGTAACATTTTTGACTGACTTTATCTCCAATGAAATTTTTTATTTAAAAAAAAGCATATCAGTAACGTTATAATTTTTGTATTAGCACGTGCCAGAAACTATTTTTAGCAACGTAATATCTAAAAATAAAGTCTCAGAAGTTTGATAAATCTGGCATCTCGCAGAAATTATCATTTCTTTTTTTTTACGCTCCTATCATCCAAAACACATGCAAGCTTTTAGGGAAATTTGTTAATGTTGAGATTACAACTGAGTGTTTTGTCAAGAATGTAATTAGCTGCTTAATGGAGTCAGTTTTCGTTGGAAAGTCTTCAGTATCGTGTGCAATACGTGGACACTGTGCGAAACATCGGTGTAGTGTAGAATACATTGTCATTGTGTACAATACATCATCATGGTGTACAATACATTGTCATTGTGTAAAATACATCGTCATGGTGTACAATGCATCGTCATTGTGTACAATACATTGTCATTGTGTACAATACATTGTCATTGTGTACAATACATCGTCATTGTGTACAATACATCGTCATTGTGTACAATACATTGTCATTGTGTACAATACATTGTCATTGTGTACAATACATCGTCATTGTGTACAATACATCGTCATTGTGTACAATACATCGTCATTGTGTACAATACATCGTCATGGTGTGTAATACATCGTCATTGTGTACAATACATCGTCATTGTGTACAATACATCGTCATGGTGTGTAATACATCGTCATTGTGTACAATACATCGTCATTGTGTACAATACATCGTCATTGTGTACAATACATCGTCATGGTGTGTAATACATCGTCATTGTGTACAATACATCGTCATTGTGTACAATACATCGTCATGGTGTGTAATACATCGTCATTGTGTACAATACATCGTCATTGTGTACAATACATCGTCATTGTGTACAATACATTGTCATGGTGTGTAATACATCGTCATTGTGTACAATACATCGTCATTGTGTACAATACATCGTCATTGTGTACAATACATCGTCATTGTGTACAATACATCGTCATTGTGTACAATACATCGTCATGGTGTGTAATACATCGTCATTGTGTACAATACATCGTCATTGTGTACAATACATCGTCATTGTGTACAATACATCGTCATTGTGTACAATACATCGTCATGGTGTGTAAATACATCGTCATTGTGTACAATATATCGTCATTGTGTACAATACATCGTCATTGTGTACAATACATCGTCATTGTGTACAATACATCGTCATTGTGTACAATACATTGTCATGGTGTGTAAATACATCGTCATTGTGTACAATAAATCATCTTGGTGTACAATACATCGTCAAGGTGTACAATACAGGAGTACGATGGTGTACAAAGCACCGACACAGATAACCGTTATTTCCATTGTTCACCAACTTACGTAAACATTGTGTCTGTTCGTCGTATGTTTCCAGCGACTTTCAACACTTTCGATACATGACTTTAAAAAATATCAAGAGAAAAAGAAACACATCACTGCCTTTGGTCTTAACGAGGAATCTCTTAGAAGGTTTTTAAGTAAAGATAATTGTTTTGATGAGAACAGATTCACAAAGGTTGTGTTTTGTTCTTGATGAATACAAGTGATGAAGCTTGGACAAAACAACTAGGACAACGCAAAACATTTTCACTAATTGAAGAGTGCTTGTGAAGGAAAGATGTTCACCAACATTGTAGTCTTTTCATTAAGTGAGTGCATTTCTACACATTAATTGTATCGAAATGTGCATGAGCTCTTTAGATGAAAAGTAAAGATAAGTAAAGAGATATACAAGTCTACAGTGACTAGGGGATTGAAAGATTAAACAACTGCCGATACACATATCTAGCCTACACACTTACCTTAAGTTGTCTGGAAGAACAAGTGTAGGTATACCTCTTCCATTTCTTGACGTCTATAAGAAACAAATGTTCGTGCACTTCAATGTCCTTGTTAACACAAAAAAGCCATTTAGTGTTTCCTAGATGTCAAAATTGGGAACTAACACAAAGGACTATTTGAAACTAAGCACCAATAAACTTTTTTCATTTTGAGCTCAGAATGACATTCGAAATGAATTTCCATACAACTTACTTCTTTTGCTCTCAGTAGCCTTGGTTGTGTCTACAACAGATTCACTAGCAGTTCTCTTGTGCTTCTGGGAATTCTTTTTATGCATTCCAGATAGGCTGTCATAAGAGAGTGTGACATTATCGAAATCTTTCTACGAAGACTTTAAGCAGCCCAAAGTGTTGATGGTCTAAAAACTTTCCTAAGTCATTTTGTTGTCCTATTGTTTTAGCCCTATCCGATGACCTCTTCCTTGAGTACCGCTGGTAAACTGCTGGAGATGAAAAGTGATGTGTTGAACATGTTGAAAATGGTTGTCAAACAATTTGAACTTTTTCTGTTGTAAGGACGTCTTGGGTCACAGAAACTAGTACTAGAATCTAGAATATCATTAGAGCTTTACGTGTTGTGATTTGATGAAGTTTAGTCTTCAGTGAGAACTCAGATTTATAACAAATGAATATTCTAACTTGATTAGAGTAGCACCATCAATATATCCCTAAACTTAGAGACACTTCAGGACAGAAGAATAAAAAGTAAAGTAGCTATAATATATATATAAAAAACAACTAAACCATAACTTACAAATAGAAAAACAAAACCTAATGAAATACTCAGAAAGACACAAAGATAGATGCACATTCCTTATTCCATACACTAAAACAAATTCGAACAAACTCTACTTCTTCCCTAGCGTCAATAAAGAATGGAATGGGTTGCCTGAATCAGCCAAGAAAACCGTCGACTTAGCAGAGTTTCAGTCATTGATTAACATGTAAGATTGATACATGAAATGTGTAGGACGTAATTATCATCTTTGTTTTTTGAGGTAACATCTCTAAAATATAAGATAAGATACTTACCAGTGATATTACGCGACAAGTTCTTAACTGCGTCTCTGAAATCTAAAAATGATTCAGTCTATTATTGTGTTACCTCTGAAACACCTTTCAGCTTGCTCCTAGCTACACTTTTAAGAGCTTCACCTTGTGCCTGGATCAAACCGATCTATTTATTGTTTACCAGTCAATGCTTTACAAAAAAGAATACATGCTAACCACTTGGCAGACACTGGGGGGAAATGGGGCTTTTAGCAATACTGAAACTCTCAGACTCCCATGGGAGATAACTACATTTAAAAAATAATAACAACTCTAGAAGTTTTGGGGGAATCGCTGCTTCAAATGTAGGAGAGACAAAAGAACAAAAAGGGGGGGGGGGGGGGAAGAGTCAGAACATTGGGGAAACTGGTGATGTATATTGTCTGCCCTTGTCTTCCGATACACATTTATGTTATATTGTGTTTTGTCTCCCTTTTGGGTGGACAAGCCAACCATGCAATGCAATTAACTCGATCAGTTTGTTGCTGAAATTCTGTACACCAGCCGACAAGTCCCAGATGACTTGTGTGCAAACAACATACCCTGACATCAGCCATGCACTTAAGTGATAGTGTTTCGTACTAAAATAAAAGTAGGACAGCCCGGGGGGGGGGGGGGAGACTGGACTCCATTTAGTGATTGATCTAATATACACACACATGTAAGTACTGAAAAAAAAAACTGTTTGGGGCGCTTCATCACCAAAAGAGTTAAGGGCGCCGGTAGCAAATGATAGGGTAGTCCAAATAGAGATATAGCCCAGTCCAATGGTTACACTTCACAAGTACCCCTTTCTGGACGTTGAAATGGTGGGGTCCTGCACACATGGGTTATGGGGTACATGTTCTTATAAACTGGGAGTAGTTAGTGTCCGCCCCTTACAGTGAGGAAAACGCCACAAGCTCCCCCACCCCTAGCATGCTCTAAGTGAAACCCAAAGCAAGTTTAGCTGAATTAGTTTTACTGGAGCAAGACTGTATCTCTTTGTATCCTCTCTATTACTTACTCCTCTGTATCTATAGACTATATATAGACAAATGTATGTGTTGAATTACATACTGACAAAGCCGAGGCGTAGGGTGCTCAAGAAGTCGTGACAAAGGTGTAAACGCATAAAAAATTTGCAAACAAAGTTGAAGACCATTAACAACCAAGAAAGATTACAAGTATAGCTAGAACCTTAAACGAGGATAACACAAAAAAAAAGTGAATAGATTGAACGAAAGATGAATGGGTGGATAGATAGCAGAAGCAGACATGATATAAAGAAGACAGAATGCAGTGCCGGGTTAATCACAGTGCAAGAAGGGCTCTTGCACTGTGACGAAATTATGTAAACCCACACATCGATAAGTCTTAATGCGTTAACTTCTTGTGACTTGTATAAGTTTCGTTTAGTTTTACGACAATTATGATGAACACTAACCCTCATAAAACGTTTTCCTGGCGAAACAATTAGAGTATTGAATAAAAAATCAAACAGACAAATGCAGGAGAGGTGTCAGATCTCTTAGCGTTCAGGTGAGACATGTTGATTGGTACAGATCCAGGTAAGTTTTTTTGTTAGGTAATCACATTGACATGTCAACCATCAAGTTAAACAGCCAGACACTTTCTCTAAAGAATTCAGACCAGAATTAATTAGATAGTATCAAGTGCTTTGTTGCTTAAATACTTTCTTGTGTGTACAGGCATTGACAGGCATACAAGAGTATAAGAGAGAAAGAAAGAAAGAGAAAAAGAGGGAAAGAAAGAAATAGTGAGAGAAGAAAAGAGAAATGAGAAAGTAGGATAGCGAGAGAAAGAGAAAGGGAAGGAGAGAAAGGGGAAAAAAGGAAGAGAGAGATCTAAACACATAGATGGAGAGAGGAGGAAAGAAAGATAAAGATGGAAATAGAGGAAAAAAGAAAGGAAAGAGAAGAAAGACAGTGAGATACGAAGAAGTACGACAAGATACAAACAAATATCTTCTAGTGGTCTAAGTTTGGCTTTTATTATAGTCGTGAAGGAAATTGATGAGCAAAATGAATCTCTTTCACTTCCAGCTTCTGTCTTGAACTTGTAGTCCAGCTTCTGTCTTGAACTTATAGTCCAGCTTCTGTCTTGAACTTATAGTCCAGCTTATGTCTTGAACTTGTAGTCCAGCTTCTGTCTTGAACTTGTAGTCCAGCTTATGTCTTGAACTTGTAGTCCAGCTTATGTCTTGAACTTATAGTCCAGCTTATGTCTTGAACTTGTAGTCCAGCTTATGTCTTGACCTTATAGTCCAGCTTATGTCTTGAACTTATAGTCCAGCTTCTGTCTTGAACTTATAGTCCAGCTTATGTCTTGAACTTATAGTCCAGCTTCTGTCTTGAACTTATAGTCCAGCTTATGTCTTGAACTTATAGTCCAGCTTCTGTCTTGAACTTATAGTCCAGCTTCTGTCTTGAACTTATAGTCCAGCTTCTGTCTTGAACTTATAGTCCAGCTTATGTCTTGAACTTATAGTCCAGCTTGTCTTGAACTTATAGTCCAGCTTATGTCTTGAACTTATAGTCCAGCTTATGTCTTGAACTTATAGTCCAGCTTCTGTCTTGAACTTATAGTCCAGCTTATGTCTTGAACTTATAGTCCAGCTTATGTCTTGAACTTATAGTCCAGCTTATGTCTTGAACTTATAGTCCAGCTTGTCTTGAACTTATAGTCCAGCTTATGTCTTGAACTTATACATAGTCCAGCTTATGTCTTGAACTTATAGTCCAGCTTCTGTCTTGAACTTATAGTCCAGCTTATGTCTTGAACTTATAGTCCAGCTTATGTCTTGAACTTGTAGACCAGCTTATGTCTTGAACTTATAGTCCAGCTTATGTCTTGAACTTGTAGACCAGCTTCTGTCTTAAACTTCTAAGAAACTAGCTAAGAAAAGAATTACTAGCTCGTTGACCACACAAAGAAAATATTGCTTTGTATTTTTTAAAATCTAATACTTATTAGTTCTTAAGAGAAAACCAATCGCTCTATACGTTGTATAAAGGAGTTTTTTTTTCTTTTATTATCGTTAAAAAATGTATTTTAATGTTTTTCATATTAGTTGACATGTTTCTTCGGAATTGAAGATTATTACATCGTGACCCCAAAAGTCTAGCTGGTGCGGGTTTTGGCGGCGGGCAGGATTTGAAGCATCGACCATTGAGACGACAGCACAGAGCGCAGATGAAAATTGTTTTCTTTAGGTTTTTAACCGAGATAGAAAAATTTTTTAAAGACTGAATGTCATTAGTGAGTGTGTCAAACCAAGACCTACTAGATCTAGAAGTAAGGCTTGTATTTCCACAAGTAAATCATCAGTAACAATTCATTAATTAAAAAGTAAAATCATTGTCAACCAATGCCTGCATTGATTCATTTGTTAGTGTCCAAAAAGTAAGGTCATTGTCACCCATTGTCTACATTTCGTTCTGTCCATCAGCTCTATCATTATACTTAGCATGAAAGGTAACCTCATCCATGTTGATCTCTCTCTCTCTGGGATATGCAAAGGTACGCCAAAGTCGGGCCAGTATTGCCTGACGTACCATTGGAATCGATTGTTGGCCATTAGTTGTCTGGAGTATTTCCTAGCTGTCACTTCTCTGCCTTTGGCTCTCTTTCTTTCAATGACCTACTCCCCCCCCTTACCGGTCAGTAAGAAGGAAATGGAACAAATTAGTGACCAAGCTGAAGTCTAGTTCTGTCATTCTTAAGTAGGTCAGTTCCTTAATTGATACGAGACCTAGTTCGGTGTTGATTATTTTAAAGTTTGAGGATTAGCGCCCAAGAAATTAAATTTCAATGAACGAACTCATATGTAAGCACTTTCATAGAGCACGTGTATTTTGTTTGATTACAGCGGCATTGGTGCAACTAGCTAGAAGTAATTGACTATACCATGTAGTTTAAGGGGCGGGATGGCTAAATGGTAGAGCGCTTGGCTTCCGAACCGAGGGGTCACGTGTTCGAATCTCGGTGAAAACTGGGATTTTTAATTTCGGGATTTTTAGGGTTCTCCTGAGTCCACCCCACTCTAATGTAGGGGAAAGTAAAGGCGTTTGTGCTGGCCATATGACACATTCGTTAAACGTTGGCCAAAGAAACAGATGACCTTTACAGATCGCAAGGTCTGAAAGGGAAACTTGACTTTTTTTCTTAATATGTAGATCTAGAAGTCTTGACTAAACCATGAATGAACCAACTATAAATCTTTTTTTTTTTTTTAATTTATGATTGATACACAAATACCTAAGTTTGATTGTTGCTAGAGCCATGTAAAAGTCTTAGTTATAGTGTAGCCTTGAATTAAGTCGAATAGACGACTTGGGGAAATCAATGATTGTGAATAACATCCTTTGAGTTAATATGAAGCCTAAAATACTATAAAAATTTGTGTTTATATATTCGTTAAAAACATGTTTTTTTTGTAGAATTGTTCATAAATTTGTTTTACGTATCATATTTAACAGCCACCTTTCCCCACATCCAATGTAACAATGTTTTTACCTTTACCTATCCCTTAGTCTGTTGGACCGTTGGGGCACCATGCAAGATCTGTCTACCACCTTTCTCCATTCTTTCTCTTTTTTGCCTTAAACAAAATATCTTTCAATGGCAGGGCCGTCCATTCTTTTATTTGACTTCCCATCGCTTTCTCTGTTTGCCTCTTCTTCTTTATCCTGGTACTGGTCTTTGCGAGCCCCGAAGATCGTGTAATATGGCCATAGATTTTAAACTTGCATTTTTTTACCATAGTTAACAGGTATCGTGGGGGATCACTATATTAACCCTGTCTCTAATCTCTTTGTTTGTGATGTGGTCTTTAAATGTGATACCTAGGATCCTTGAGTAGTAATGTTATGTTAGAAGTACAAATTGTTAGATACACAAATATTAAGGTACCTATCTTCATAAATCACGGACTCATCTCTTCACAAGGTCACTAATAATAAAGAGCTTACGTGCATTGGAAGCATTTAAGAAAACTATTGCAGCACTATAAATAGTGAAAAAGTTTGTTTCCAAATGTGTTCCCCACAAGCTAGAGGCGTATGTCTGGATCTTGGAATTATTTTGTTAGCTCTGTATCCTGCCAGTTTTATATTTCTGCTGAATGTTGAGACCACTGCTGTGGCAGCATCACATGACCGCTCTTGTTTAATTAGCATGTCCTTCCAACATCTGCTGGCTAATGGCGTCTTCTGGGTTACAATTTGACCGCTTTTTTTTTTTTAGTGCAGCTCGTTTTTAGTAAGATATAATGAGAGAGACATGTGCACGTGGAGAAACTCTGAGAGGGCTGCGTGTGGTTGATGTGGTAACTTGGTTGATCGCAGATGTGGTACTTTCAGACTTTTTTTTTAATTTGTTTTTGTCCTTTCAAGGTTGTCCTTCTAAAGGTTATTTCAAAGTTGTCATGCAAAAGTTGTCATTTTAAGATTGACATTTTAGGGTAGACATTTCAATGTTATCATGCCAAGGTTGTTATTTCAAAATTGTCATTAAAAAATTTGAAATTTGTTATTTCAAGGTTGTCATTCTAGGATTGTTATTTCAAAGTCGATATTTCTAGGTTGTCATTTAAAGTATTCTCAGTGTCCAAGAGTGCCATGGTGACCTACATTTCTTTTCTCTAGTCTTACTTTACTATCCATAATGCCAGGGACAGATAAATTAAAATTTACTATTTATTCTAATGACAAAAAAAAGTTACAATGTTGTTCATTATCTGCGCAAGGTCTAACAAAACTATTCCTATCAAGTATCAGATTAATGCAGTGTTTTAAATTACTGCCTTGCACTAACAGCGATATCATATTGAAACACATTGTTTGTTGTTAGCTTCAGGATTTAAACTGTAAACCCACAAACTCAAACTAAGCGCCCCATCTCTCAACCCCATGCTTTAATTATGACTTTCAGCCTGAACCGAAGAGCCACATATTCAAGAACCAACTGATAACAAAACTGCAGCAGAATTCAGATTTTTTAAATCTTAATGTAAATCTTAATGAATAAACTCTTATAATAATAATACTGGCAATGACTTCGATTCCGAAGATTAATGATGAGTGCAGTGTTTAATATGACTACCTTACACTAGTCCTATAATGTGAAACAGTTTATGTATCCAAAGAAATACTAAAAAGTTTTGCAATCATTTCAATATTAGATAGTCCAATAGATGATTCTGAATTGGGTCAAAGGACTTACAAACCTGCGTTCAATCTGTGACCTGCTTGACATATCCCATTCATCTCACGAGATATCTACGAACAAAATCAAATGAACACAGCCACTTTGATTTCATCCAGATCCTTTTGAATACTATGTAAAATAAAATGCTGTTGAGAAAGTTTCAAATGTCATTTACCTTGGTAGAAGACAACGCTAAATGTTCATTCGTTTTTAGTTGATGTTAAATTGTGCTATCTTAGATATTAAAATGCTATTGAGTCATTGGACAAGAATTTTTCCTGCATGCTTTAAATGTTTCTCTCAAGATATTTTCACATTTCAATGTCTCAACAAAAAGGAAATTGTATCGACTGTTTTTATTGCCGTTACTTGGGAGAACGTCATGCGTTATGTGCATTCTGTTCAACGGTATTCACTAGCTGTAAGATAAGAAATATTGTTTTAGATTGGAGAGAATAGTTATTGTCATCTACATCTTTAGAATACAGCTATAGAAAGGATTAGTACCAGTGAGATAGTGAGTCTAATACAATATAGGAAATTTAGAATAATTATTTAAGAAATTTGATTCAGTTTTCGAGAATTTTTTGACTCGGAAAATATAAATTTGGAAACTTTGAGTTGTGGATAGAATTTACATTTCTTTGTTAGGTTTGCTAGTAAGATGATTGTTAGGATTGTTTGTAAGATGATTGTTAGGTTTGTCTGTAAGATGATTGTTAGGTTTGTTTGTAAGATGATTGTTAGGATTGTTTGTAAGATGATTGTTAGGTTTGTTTGTAAGATGATTGTTAGGTTTGTTTGTAAGATGATTGTTAGGTTTGTTTGTAAGATGATTGTTAGGTTTGTTTGTAAGATGATTGTTAGGTTTGTTTGTAAGATGATTGTTAGGATTGTTTGTAAGATGATTGTTAGGTTTGTTTGTAAGATGATTGTTAGGTTTGTTTGTAAGATGATTGTTAGGTTTGTTTGTAAGATGATTGTTAGGATTGTTTGTAAGATGATTGTTAGGATTGTTTGTAAGATGATTGTTAGGTTTGTTTGTAAGATGATTGTTAGGTTTGTATGTAAGATGATTGTTAGGATTGTTTGTAAGATGATTGTTAGGATTGTTTGTAAGATTATTGTTAGGTTTGTTTGTAAGATTATTGTTAGGTTTGTTTGTAAGATGATTGTTAGGTTTGTTTGTAAGAATTGATCATTACGTTTGACACAATTCAACATCTTAGATTTAGGACGATACATCTATAAACATTATATGCTATAACCGATTTTGAAAAAGTCGGCGCAAAGGGAGGTAGAAATTTGCTCAAAATTCGCTCCATTCGCTCCGATGATCCCCCGTAACTCAAACTTAGTCAATTAATAAGTATATATACTTACACTATCCTTCATTATTTCTTTTTTTAACGTTTAAACTTCAAATAAACTAATAGTAACAGGCCAATAGTACCTGGATAAAAGTACCTGGCTAATAGTACCTGGCTAGTGTTTCCTTCTACTATTTGGTCCCCCCTCGTGCCATGAAGACAAAACTTTCTCTTGACTGATCGCGTGACTTTCATGATAGAGAGACGCCCTCGTGAAATTGGCACCTGAAACATTTCACTAACTCTGAACGTAAAAACACCTAGGCCGACGGCAAGTTACAATGTCAAAAAAAAATGGCTAGAAAGTCAATATTTACTAAGATCACATTCTGTAAGATTATTTGACTCCATTGTGTCTCGCACAGGTCAACAAAACACCACTCCACCATTTGTCATCTTGTCTCCGAGACTGCAATAACTTATTCATATCAGCTTCTCAGCTGTAATAAAGTATGAACTATAAGCGATAAACGAAGGTGTATGCTGTATAAAAGATCTGTTTGCCTGCAAGGTACAGACTTTTTTTTATATCGCTTGCAATAAACAATACGATAAACATCGCACTGTCTATTGTTTACCTGGTATGAGTCAGGTGTTGCAAAATATGTAGATCACAGCCAGGTCTCCACAGACACATACGACATCTTCCTGCTTTATTGTTTAAAGTGGTTTGAGTAAACACGGTTGGACTATGTTCATGAGACAGTTCTGTAATGAAATAGTCTTATACCGGATGATTTTTCCTCTAATGTGGTCACTGCTGAGAATTGCTAGAATCGTAAATTGCTCTTTCTTTATTTTCGGAATCATAGACATTCCCGTAGTAGTTGTTATTTTATTATTGCGGAAATGAATTAATCTTCAGTCTCTGGCACTGCCAGGGTTGAGCTTCGTTCCAAAGAAACAAAGTTCATTGTAGTCCTTCTATCAGTTTCCACTGAGAAATTTGTTGGTGATGTGGCAGGTCTGCAGCAGTACCGCCCTCTGGCAGGCAACGAGAATGTTCCTAGGAATGTAAAGGGCCTTGAAGGTGTCTGTGAGGTCAGTTGTTATTGTCCCCTCGGTTGATATAACAATGGGGTATATTGTTATTTTAGATAACTTCCATAAACGCTTAATCTCAAAGCATAGAATAATTAATATAATTATTATTATCATTATTATTAATAGTCTTCGTGAAAGCGCTCCGTCTTTCAGAAGCCATCTGCTTCCGGCTACTTTCCTCTATGCCCGTGAAGGCATAAGCCTCGGGATGCACATTTCTTGCAGCAGACAAAACGCAGAAAGTGTAAAGAAAACTTAAATAGACCCCCAACAGACATCGACTTTGTCCGCATAAGATGAGTGAAAATATGAAAGTCGCAACTGGGATTGGGAGTTCATGTGCAACATTGCACTTATCCTTAGTCTTCGGAATCCAAGACATTGCCATTTATTATTAGCACTTGTATTAGTATTATTTTATTAACGAAACTATGATCTAATATCATTTATGTGCCTCTGTTTGTAAAATGTTTTACATGTTACGGGCTCCTTCATAGTTGAAGATAGTTACTTCCTAGTCCAAACCTTCCTCAGGACGACGGGGGATGGGAGCGAGCAGGGATTCAATCCGGGACCATCGAAAAATTTGAACGACAGTCCAGCGCGCAAACCGCACGACTAGGCAGCCATCTGTGAGTGTAGAGATCGAGTTAAAGGGAAACGCGAAATGAAGACATCATTAAAACCGAGGCTTAATCCGTTCACATTATAAATCGCTTCTAAATGACCCTATAGCTAACCTTTATAATAACTCGGCTCTCTCTACCACAACTAAAGTTTGGGAGTCAGTGTAACCAAAGAACTCGGTTGGTCATTTAACCTTTTAGTCTATTTGTCAATTAGTCCTTGTCGCTTCTCATTCTCTTCCCGCCCCTTTTTCTGTCCTTGCGCTATCCTCTGTCTCGTTCCCAAGAATTCATCAAGATATTGTTGCGTCTCGGTCGTTGACGTAATATGAATGACCAGGCTCACATTTTGCTCTGGTGTGTTCAGTCAATACTCTTGTTGTGCTAGGCTCACGTGACATTCGGCCCTGGTGTTTGTGTACACGTCAATGTCGTCTGCTCCTGGAAACACTTGTAGAACTCGAGCAGGAAGTACCAGAATTAATCGTAATCTTTTCTTGGTCACTAGATAAGGAAATGACCTCTCACCTACCCTCCACCCCGCCTTTTCAGGCAATGAATGTTAAAACAATAGGCCAACTAACAGGACACTAAATTACAGTATGGCCGCCTTATCGTTCTTCTTTAACTTCGAGTGAATTGCTGATATATTAATTATTGCGCCTTCTGTTCATGCGATTACGCTCAAAACCGGTTAATCGGACCAGTCGCTTATTCGTGTCGGATCCAAAAGTATCGAAGCAATCCTATCATACAACTGAATCCGGTTAATTGGAGCAGTCGGTTAACTGGACCGAAACGATTGCGTCCCAATTTGATCAGATTTTTTTTAGTTAAGACGTTTTGGATGTTCCTCCAGAAATGACGTTTATGGCGTCATGGCCCCAACCTCCCGCGGAACGTCCGGGGATGACGGCGAGTGCGATTTGAATCTAGAGTCCCTGGACTACTGTTTTGTTTAAAGAGTTATTATTATAGGAATAGAGCTATAACGTTAATTTAGTAATACAAATATGTATAAATATTACTGATAACATTTTAAAAAAATGCAATAAAATCTTAAATAGTTGAGAAATATTTTTATTATTATTACTATTACCATTTTACTTTTCTTTCCTTAAATTCTTGAAGTTGTTCCGATAACTCGTTAATGTATACATTACTACCCTGACATCTTATTTTATTATCTATTTTATTCTATACACAGTCTCCTCCCCTTTTTACTGGAATTATGCATGATGTGTATGTGTGTGAATGCTCAGCTAGGCATCGTTTATATTAGAGCAGGGGTCTCAAACTCATTTCAGCATGTGGGCCACAGTGGAAAGTAACAACCATTCAGCGAGCCGCACCACAAAAAGCGAATGTTTTTTCATTAAATTTTACGAATACTACTGTCACTGCAGTTAAATGCTAAAATAAAGTTTTTATAATTATTAATTACATTTATTGTAGTTTATTACATGCACAGGCAGTTTAGTTTACTAAAATAAGTTGACGTTGTCTCTGTCACTTATTAAAAAGCAGAAACTGTAGTTCCCCACAAAACAACAACTATAATTTTTAGGCCTACTGCAGATGGCTCGTCACTCATGTGTCTGTCCACTCAGCTGAGAGCGTTTGGCAGAGACCAGACCATCGACGTTAGGCCTGTAGTGGCAAGCCGCAAGGTTGCTCTCAGATGCTTATCAGTCCGTCTTGATCGTAATGCTGTTTTGTTGATCATTCTGGAAAAAAACTGTTCGCAAACGTACGTACTCCCAAACATCGCTAGAATTCTAGCAGCTGCGCAGAATAAGTTTGGAAACTTCTCTCTGGGAAGAAACTGGTAGAAATCTGGAACACCAACATCAGCGCATTTTTGCTTCAGAAAAGTGTCACACTGCAGGTCCAGTAGTTACATCTGGACTTCCTCTGGAACGTTTTTCACGTCAACTGCGAACGGAGTGGCAACAAGGAAAAACTGTGATTCGATAGCAGTGAATTGCTGAAAGCGGTGTTCAAAATCTTCCAGTAGTCTGGAGAGGATGTATACGTAGTTTTTCAGGCGCTGTGGTTCAACCGTAATGCTCTGTAGAAAAGAGAAATGAGCCAGGTTTCCATCTGCCAGCTGAGTGGCCCAGAAAGTCAGCTTGCATCTGAATGATTTGATGCGGTCAAACATCACGGTAATCAGCTGCTTTGTGCCCTGTAGTTGTAAATTGAATGCATTGAGATGTTGCGTGATGTCAGTAAGAAAAGCAAGATCCGACAAAAACATTGGGTCACTAAGCTGAGGTATGTCTCCTACTTTCATTGCCATGAACAATGCCATTTTCCGTCTCAGTTCAAAAAATCTCTGCAACACTTTTCCAGGACTCAACCATCTGACTTCCGTATGATACAGCAACTCTCCGTATTCCGTTTCTAAATCAGCTAGAAATGACACAAACTATCTTTGACTGTGCACTTATCAAGTTCACCGTCTTCACGACAACATCCATCACGTTCTTCATTTGTAGACTTTTGCCACAGAGTGCTTCTTGGTGCAGAATGAAGTGTATGGCTGCAAAAGTTCCCGCCAAGATGAGCTGATTCCTTTTCTCTATCATTGATCCAACATCACCAACCTTCTCTGAACACATTGCTGGTGCACCGTCCGTAGCCACTGAAACAAGTTTTTTCCCACGGTAGCCCACTCCTGTCAATACAAGCTTCCAGTTCTTGAAACACATCGCGTCCATTCGTCGTTCCTTTCATGGGTAGTAAGTCCAATAGCTCTTCAACAATGTTAAAATTTTCGTCGACCCCACGAATGAATACGGCACAGTATGCGGTGTCTGTTACACCAGTAGACTCGTCTAGTGCAATGGAATATGCTAACAAAGTCTTTTGCAGCGGCAATCAGTTGCTGTTGAACATTTGTCGCTGACTCGGTGATCCTGCTTGCAACTGTGTTCGCAGACAAACTTATGCCTTCGAAGAGTTTCTTTTTCTCGGGGCAGATAATTTCACACTCCTGTAGCATACACTCTTTTACGAACTGGCCTTCAGTGAATGGTCGTGATGCCTTTGCTATCATCTCGCTAACAACAAAGCTTGCCTTCACAGAATCTTCGCTTGCAGTGGGCGGACACCTCATTTACTGATTTGTGCAGTTGTAAATCATTTCACGGCTTGTATGTGGTCATTGTAAATTGTATCTAATTTTTTTAATTCGCGGACGTGGCCGCGGGCCACACAAAATTGTTTCGCGGGCCACATGTGGCCCCGCGGGCCACGTGTTTGAGACCCCTGTATTAGAGTAACCCAATTGATAATTTTAAAAAGATTTTGCTTTTCATTATCTGCTAAATACAAACACTATATTATAACAAATATCTGTATTATCTTGTATTCTTTCGAAAGATAACATTTTCTTCTCTTTTCAGATAACATGAATTTTTAAAAATCGATTATAAGTTTAAAATATCATAAGTACTATGTATATCGTTCTAATTAATATGCATTCCTTTTCTCTTTTACCTGTTAATCATCACGTTCTGAAAAGTATATTATAAAGTATCGATGAGCAACACCGGGTACATCTTAGCTACTGCAAAACTTTTGGAAGAATAAAATAAAGACATTTTTCTACGTATCCAAAACTTCTGTCGGTGCCTGTTTAACGTCTGCATTCCTCACAGCTCTCCCTTCCTTTCCCTCCCCTCAAGCTGGGAGCCTAGTCACTACCACTAGTTTCACGTCGACTTTCCACACTGCTGTGATAATCTGTAGTCGACTTTTTTAATACCTCGTCACAGTGGGAGGAGGCAGCGAGGGGAGAGCACCCCCAAGTGTCAATCTGCACTGAAAGTCACTTTTAATTCCCCCTGATTTCAATTTCTGATATATTCAAGTGCGTTCTTGAGTATCAACCTTATAGAAATGTGTTTTTTCTCTTCTGCCTGAAATGTCACGCAGAGTTTCACTGTAGGGAAATTGTGTCTTCAATTCATGTATAACATTGTACTAGTAGAGGGGGGATCTTGAACTTGAAATTCTGTCTTCAAATCATGTATAACATTGTACTAGTAGAGGGGTCTTGAACTTGAAATTCTGTCTTCAATTCACGTATAACATTGTACTAGTAGAGTGGTCCTGGGCTTATTATACTTTGCTTTAATTAGTAGGGCCTAACTATCATTGTTAAATCTCCGCATCACACCTCTCTTCCTAAGAGAGATAATCAGTATATATTTTTTTAACCAAAGGGAAGACAACTTTTTAAAAGACGGGACCACTTCGAAAAGTCTGAAGAGATCTCTTACACAATTCTTTCTTTTTTTTCTTCTTACTTCTGTTCGCTCTTAAGAAAAGAATCTTTTTTGTCTTCCCCAGTGTGAAGACGTCAAGACTAAAGAGAGGCCAACATTGACGTCCACTTTTGTAACCGTTTCGTCTCTACCACTGGAAACCAGCAAGTTGGCCTAGACTGAAAAGACAACCCAGAAAGGAAAGAAAGAAAAAGGAGGAGATAATCCATACAGTGGGGGCAAATAGAATGAAAAAGTGAAAGCTAAAAATAAAAGAAAGAAAACTTGGAAAGAAATAATAAAAAAAAAAAAGGGGTTTTATTTCCACGTCTGTACCGGTGTGACTGTTTAATGAAGCTAGACCTAGCGGCAAGGGGAAGTCACTACCTATTAAATACCGTTTTGCTTTCGGATCATTTGCTCCCCTATTCACTCGGAGTGTTGCCGGTGTTTTGACCAATGCTACGGAATCTAAGCGTCGGACGTTGATGTGTCGACGAGTGTCTGTTGAGGGATTCTATGATTCCACGCGGTGTGTCTAGCGGATTGAATAACCTGGGGTTTTATTTTTTTGCTTCAGTCACAATAACGTTGTTTTCTTTTCTGGCACAGTGATATTTCTGGAGAGTGCTGTGTTCAACTCGCCCTAAGCAAAGTGGTTTTTTGTTTGTTTGTTTTTTGAGAGAGGAATCATTTTCTTTTGGATTTAGAATCTAGCAGTGAAACAGAGAGAGGGAAAAAAGTATATTCGATGTTCACTATGGGATTATGGAAGCAGCATGTCCTGCCACATCCAGTGTGGCGATCTTCTCGTCCTTGGCGGTGATTGCTTGTGTGCTCGCGGGGTGGTGGGGGCGTTCATTATGGAGTATACCAGCCCTGGTGGAATAGCTGTAGCCAAATTTTTAGCTGCCGTGACTTCGCTTGTCATCCTGGGCGTCGCGGTACTGGTGCCGCCCACAAAGGGCCAGCACCACGACGTGCGCCACGGCAGACATTATAACAGACACAGGATCCATGGTAAGTCAGTGTTCTTCTTATTATTTGTTTTATATCGTTTCCTTGTCTTCTTTTTTCCTATCATGTTTTGTTTATCTTATCTTTTAATCTCACGGCGAGTGCTGGTAGATCTATATGTTCTTTCTTTAGTGTGTTTCTCCTATCAATGTGAGTAAAGATTATCTTCAAAGTTTTTCTTTCTTTTTATTAATCAATAAATCAATATGTCTCTATATCTATCTATCTATCTATCTATCTATCTATCTATCTATCTATCTATCTATCTATCTATCTATCTATCTATCTCTATCTCTATCTCTCTATCTTTCTATCTATTTATCTCTCTCTCTCTCTCTCTCTCTCTTTCTATCTATCTATCTATCTATCTATCTATCTATCTATCTAACTATCTATCTATCTACCTAGCGATTCATCCATCCATTCATACATCCAATCATTCATCCATCTATATATTCGCTCACCCATCTATCTATTCATCAATTCATCCGTCCGTCCGTCAGTGCATCGGTTAGTCAGTCAGTCATTCTGTCTATGTATCACTGACAAAGTTTATGTCTTACTCCACAAATAACCTAAAGACCTTGCTCCACAAATAACCTAAAGACCTTGCTCCACAATGTACCTTAAGACCTTGCTCCACAAATAACCTAAAGACCTTGCTCCACAAATAATCTAAAGACCTTGCTCCACAAATAACCTAAAGACCTTGCTCCACAAATAACCTAAAGACCTTCCCCACAAATAACCTAAAGACCTTGCTCCACAAATAACCAAAAGACCTTGCTCCACAAATAACCAAAAGACCTTGCTCCACAAATAACCAAAAGACCTTGCTCCACAAATAACCTAAAGACCTTGCTCCACAAATAACCAAAAGACCTTGCTCCACAACTAACCTAAAGACCTTACTCCACAAATAACTAAAGACCTAGCTCCACAAATAACCAAAAGACCTTGCTGCACAAATAACCTAAAGACCTTGCTCCACAAATAACCTAAAGACCTTGCTCCACAAATAACCTAAAGACCTTGCTCCACAAATAACCAAAAGACCTTGCTCCACAACTAACCTAAAGACCTTACTCTACAAACAACTAAAGACCTTGCTCCAAAAATAACCTAAAGACCTTGCTCCAAAAATAACCTAAAGACCTTGCTTCAAAAACAAATTTTTATCGCAAAGTACTTCCAGTGTATAGTCTGTCAATGTGCAAGTCTAGACTCTCAAGTCGTTTATCTACAGGTCTAATGTCTAGTCGTCCTTGCTAATTAAATCTGTACAAAATTGTGTTTACTTTTAGTTTTTTTCCTGGCTAATTCAGAGACAAGCCACTACCTGCTCAAAATGCTTGCTGATAGAATAAGTGGATACATTCTAATACGTACAGGAATTTCTATGTGTCTGTATTTTATTTCGTTTAGTTTTAAACACACTGACTTTTAATATTCATAACTTTACTTTATTTTCCCTCGTCTCTTATTTTATTACTCTGTCTCTCTCTCTCTCTCTCTCTTTCTCTCTCGGTCTCTCTCTCTCTTTTTATCTCTGTCTCTCTTTGTCTTGCTCTCTTTTTCTCTCTTTGTCTTTCTCCTCTTTCTGACGGGCTGAGTGTTCTACTATGATTAACATAAAGGGAACCTTGAATTACGACATCCGTACATTCTTGTTGACAGGTAAGGGTGTCAAACACCCCATTGTAAGCTTCTCGCCCCAGCCACTTTGCGCCCCTTCATGTTGTGGAGTATAACGCTTGCATACACTTACCCCAGCCATAAATCAGTCCAACAATTTCTAGACCTAACGCTTGACGACACGACCTGTGGGTTAATGTGAAAGACATCTCTCAAATAGAAACCTTCTTTCCACTTTCATATCACTAGACAATACAACATGGCCGAAGAAATGGATTACACAACCATCGGACGTTTAAACTATATTTTAAAGTTTCTGAATTGCGCATAAAGTATTTTGACGGAATCTCCCCCCAAATATCCCACACATAAAAATAAACTATGGCACATAAGTTTTATAACCTAAATTGGACATAAATAATTGGGCTAAAATTGACAGTTAATACGTGTAGGTCCAGTGTTCTTTAATATTGGGAATTGGAAAGCCAAATTTTAAACAGAGTTATCTGCACTCTACGTTCTGTTTTCTTTGCTTTTAAGATCCGGTGTACAGAGTTTAAGCAATAACAAACAATAACAGAACGAGAATCGTAAGCATTATATATTATTTAATAAATTTATTTAGTATATATTATATATAAAATAAAAACATAAGAAAATTCAAAGTACAAGAGATTGTGAGATTAATAAGGCGAATAGCCAAGGACAATGAATAAACAAAAGCACTGTTGTCAACTAAATATTAATAGGTCATCTGTTTCTGTGGCCTACGGTTAACAAAGGTGTCGTGTGGCCAGCACAGTGACCAACCGCCTTTACTTTTCTCCAACTACTGTCAGATTAGAGATGGATAGACGCAGAGGCGCCCTAAAATCCCGAAACTAAAAATCCCAGTCTTTACGTGGGGCCGCCGATTCAGAAGCCAAGCCTGTACCGCTAGCCACCTCAACTCCAAGAAAGAAAAAAAACGATCACAGTGGAAGTATTTATAGTTGCTACTTATTCAAGATCCTAATGTTTTCAAATAGGGAGCCCTTTCTAGTAACAAAGTTCAAGTTGGAACTAGATATGTCCAGATTTTGGCAATGTCAAATTCAAATATATTTTTTTAAATCGATAAATAATGAATGACTTCAAACAAACAATGAAATGTGAAACAATAGGCACACTACAAATATGGTGAATACAACCTTTACACGATGATTGACTTCCTGGTATAGACTTTGAACTCACTACGTTAAAGACTTAGCCAAAGGTATATTAGCGATAGAGAGCTGAAGGCAAAGAGACAGTTCACATACGTTCACAGTAACCATGACAACTCACTGGTGGCATCTTATGTTATCTTATATAATACAGACGTTACTTCAAAAAAAGCAGATGATTACGTCCTACGCCTCATGCATTCAGTCATGCATGTTAACCAATGACTTAAATTCTGCCAAGTCATTGGTTTTCCTGGCTGGCTCAGGCAACTCAGACATTATGCTCAAGACAAGACTAAGTTGTGGTTTTTTTTTAAATTATTATTTGGTATTTTGGTAGATTCATTTCACGGCCTATTATCTCTCAGTATTAGTGATAAACTTTAAGTTGTCTACCCTGCTCTAGAATTTTATATAATTTCTAAATGCACTTACATTTGGAATGCAGACATCGAGGTAGGTATATGCACTTTGAACTTTGTGTATATAAATCGATACTCAGAACCAGTACTCTCAAACCTCTACATTATTACACATTTATGTACACACACACACACATACACACATTCTAGAAGTCTGACTATCGTTGTGTCAGGTCATTTGTACACTTCAGCAGCTGCCAGTTTATTTTATTTATTTCTTCTACCTTTCCAGTCACCTTTCTTCGCACTCTCTCTCTCTCTCTCTCTCTCTCGAGTGCGCGCTTCTCTCTCTCTCTCTCTCTCTCTCTCTCTCTCTCGAGTGCGCGCTTCTCTCTCTCTCTCTCTCTCTCTCTTTCTCTCTCTTCTTCTTTGTTCTCTCTTTTTCTCTTGTTCTCTTTTTCACCCTCTCTGTCGCTCTGTCTCACTCTCTCTTATTCTTCTTTTCTCTCTCTCTCTCTCTTTCTCTCTTTCTCTATCTCTGTCTGTCTTCTTTTTTTTTCTCTTTCGCTCTCTCTTCTTCTTCTTCTTCTCTCTCTCTCTCTCTCTCTCTCTCTCTCTCTCTCTCTCTGTCTTTCTGTCTCTTGATACAGCTATAAGCCAATGTTCAAATTAATTACTTTTTTATTAGTTTGGCAAACTTTGTCAAGCAGACGATCTAGCTTGTTACCTAATCTCGACTTTCCCGCCTTTTTTTGATGGTACTCTTTGCTGGGTATCGACTTCTACACACACCTTTCAAAAGTGTCTATATCTGCCATGACTTGTGAATTCCAAATGTTTACCTGAGATTGAGAAAGATAAAAGATGACATGCCAATTAATCTTTTTTTTTCAACCTAGCATTGATAAAGAATGGCATATTGTATATTTTGGCTTATTCTCAGATTTTGCAAGGGTGTCTAATGAATACATTTCCACTAATATTAATTAGGCAAAAGGTTCTTGTTTCATTCTGTATTATATCATTGCCTCTATTTTCCCTTACTAGTCAGGGCGTCTTGTCTAATTATATTGTGGCCAAGTCTTGTCTAATTATATTGTGGCCACGTCTTGTCTAATTATATTGTGGCCACGTCTTGTCTAATTATATTCTGGCCAGGTCTTGTCTAATTATATTGTGACAAAGTCTTGTCTAATTATATTGTGACAAAGTCTTGTCTAATTATATTGTGGCCACGTCTTGACTAATTATATTCTGGCCACGTCTTGTCTAATTATATTCTGGCCAGGTCTTGTCTAATTATATTCTGGCCACGTCTTGTTTAATTATATTGTGGCCGTGTCTTGTCTAATTATATTGTGGCCAGGTCATGTCTAATTATATTCTGGCCACGTCTTGTCTAATTATATTCTGGCCAGGTCTTGTCTAATTATATTCTGGCCACGTCTTGTTTAATTATATTGTGGCCGTGTCTTGTCTAATTATATTGTGGCCAGGTCATGTCTAATTATATTCTGGCAACGTCTTGTCTAATTATATTGTGGCCAAGTCTTGTCTAATTATATTGTGACCAAGTCTTGTCTAATTATATTGTGGCCAGATGTTGTCTAATTATATTCTGGCCACGTCTTGTCTAATTATATTATGGCCAAGTCTTGTCTAATTATATTCTAGCCACGTCTTGTCTAATTATATTGTGGCCAAGTCTTGTCTAATTATATTGTGGCCAAGTCTTGTCTAATTATATTATGGCCAATTCTTGTCTAATTATATTCTGGACACGTCTTGTCTAATTATATTCTGGCCAAGTCGTGTCTAATTATATTGTGGCCAAGTCTTGTCTAATTATATTCTAGCCACGTCTTGTCTAATTTCATTGTGGCCAAGTCTTGTCTAATTATATTCTGGCCGTGTCTTGTCTAATTATATTGTGGCCACGTCTTGTCTAATTATATTCTGGCCGTGTCTTGTCTAATTATATTGTGGCCAAGTCTTGTCTAGTTAAATTCTTACAATTTTTTTTTATAAACCATTTTTCCAATATTTATTGTTCTTACTTTGCTCTTACAACGACGCATATGGTGCGCACTAGCTCACTGTTCCACACAGGAGTTATTTGACAGATCTAGAGAGGAACAAAAGACATGGTAGATCCCGGCTAAGCTCTAGGTAGGCCTAAATAGAAAGAAATGTAGGTGTTGATGGTTGGATTTTCTCCATTTATTTCAATTGTTTTTATCTATTAATATATTTGTTAGTTATTAGACTTTAGTGGCTTGAGTGATTGCCCTAAAGTTATGAGACTCCCTTGTCTGTCTCTATATCTTAAGGGGATGTTTCTAAATTGATTACAATAATGGTCATTTGATTTCATTCAGTGACATACTTGAAGAAATTCTTGACCTACATACATAACCTCAAGCATCTTTCTTTAACTGAATCAATACTCAAAGCCATTAAAAAAACACTTTCTGTTCATGATTTAATCATGAGAACTGGTTAAACGTTTATATTTTTTGTATGAAAACAAACAATAAAGAAAATATTTATTGGACCTCTATTAATTCAAAAAAATAAGGGATTTCAACAGGTTTCACTGCGGCTGCATGAATCCACAAAGTTTCAACGTCTCTGTAAATGAGACAGTAATGACCATTGAAGAAATATTTAAAACACAATTTTTACGTTTAGTTTTCATGAGGACTAAATGAATGGATGTCTCACTGTAGCTAATAAACAGCACTGACATGGATAAACAGATTCCCATTCGAGTCACGTGACTAAACAAAGCGGGATGGCTCCATCACCACGCCCTCTCTGTGTTGCGTCACGCATGAATGAACTCTGTCCTAGATCAATATCGAATTAATCATTGCTCTGTGAATGAGAATCTCTTTTTTTTTTATTGCTTCGCTATGACGCATGATTTGTTTATACTGTCCCATGCTTTGTAAGCAGCATTTCGTTGTTTTTTTTTTAAACGAGCTCATTTCCGTCTTGCTAGAGCGTCAATTATAATCTGTCGGCAATTTTTAGTTTCAATACCGGAACTGAAAGTCATTGGGTGCAGGATCTGAAAGTCATACAGGAAATTATTCCACAGTTTGTTTTTGTTCTTTAAACACGCAAAATATTTTTTAAACACTTTTTAAAAAGTCTCTATAAGAGAAAGGACCGCACAATCACTGCCATATCACTCAATACTGCAACATTATTCTCCCCTTTTCTATATATAATAAAAAACTAATTAATTACCACTAGTAAACCAACTAATAGGTTAATTTTTTGATTGATTCGTGTATTGTCTTCGACCATGAATAATTCAGACACGTTTCGACTTTATCCAAGAATGAGAAGTGGGACCAATACTGTGTACAACAAATTGTATCAGACCTTCGCTTTGAGGGGAGAGAAGCCAGCCGTTTTTTGTTTGGCATGCTTCTCCTCCAGAGTGATCTGCCAATGAACAACAGTATCACTAAGAATTTAAGTTCTGGTATGTGTACACTCTCTGTTATACCTTAGTACAGGGCTGGCCTGGCAAGTCTAGGTGGTATTGTGAACACGGGTTCAAAACAATAATTAGGTCAGCTGATCACTTCGACTATTTGACAGGCTCATTAAGATTTCATGACGGTGACGCCACAACATCGACCCTTGAGCCGGATGGGTAACATTTTTACTGCTGTAATCAATCATGAAGAATGGACGAAAAAAAGAAAAGAATTGAAAATAAAATACTTCAAATAAGACCTAAACCCAGCTCCTACTGTCAGCTAGTAGGGATGTTATTACCTAGAACCAAAACGTTGGTCATGTTTATACATGAAATGACGACAAATTTGGTTCGAGATTAATTAGTTACGTTAGATAAGAAAACGTAAAGTTTCCCTTTCAGACCTTGCAATCTATTGGGCAGAGGATGTTTAGATCAACTTTTTTTTATTTTGTCTAGGGTTAACGAGCAGGGTGTCATGTGGCCAGCACAACGTCCTTTACTTTTCCTCAACTAAATTCAGGTACCCATTAGAGTTGTGTGAATTCAGTTGCGCCCTAAAAATCCCGAAACTCAAAATCCCAGTCTTCACCGAGATTTGAACCCAGGACTCCTAGTTCGGAAGTCGAGAATTTAACCACTCAGCCACCGCGTCCCCAGTTACGGAAGATCTGGTTAGTAATCAAACATCAGAGACATTGATCTCTTTAAGAGGTAAAAAATATATTATAGAAGAACGTCTGGGAGTATGGCATACGATCTGGGCTGTCGTTCGATGGTCACGATGGTTACGTTGATTTTAAACATGCCCGCCGCCATCCTCCGCTGGTGGTTTTGTCTAGGATGTAGTCATCTTCTAATCTGAAGAAACATCTGGATAGAATTTCCAAGAATGTTGGGACGCATTCAGGTGTATTGCAACACAGCGCTTAAGAATCATGTGTTTAAAAATTTTGATCTATAGACTTAATAATTTATTCAGGGGGGGGAGACGTGGTGGCCCGAGTGGTAAAGCGCTTCGCTTACCAGCCAAAGGGTTTCGAGTTCGAATGTAGGTGAAGACTGAGATTTTGAATGGGAGTTTTAGAACACTCTGAAGCTAATGGGAAGTAAAGTCGGTTGGTCATTGTGCTTGCCACATGACACACAAAGTGATCGGTGGCCATATAAACAGATGAGCTTTAAGTCATCTGCCCCCACAGGTCTGAAAAAACAACGCCCCTGAGTACACCAAACTCTATTGGGTACCTGACATTTCTTGGGGAAAGTAACATCGGTATATCGTCCTAGCCACATGACACCATCTTGGTTTTAATGGATACCTAATAATTAATTTGAATGTCTTAGGTTCCAATCACTATCTTAAAAGCAAATTTGTTAAACTACAAAATTGCAACACGTCTTTCGATGAGAAAGAGATCTATGAAAATTAAGTAAATTTTATATATATATGTAGCCAATCGATTAACAAAAGTGTTGTGTGAAAACAAATTTGAGGTAATTTTAAACAGAAGCATAATCAAATCGAGTGTCTAAATTTTTTGTAAAGAATGTTCGTTATCTGGACTGGAATACTGGAAGATTCGTGTGGTGAAGAAGTATAGTTTGGATTTTTTTTTTCAAAAGATTGAGTTTACACCAGACTTAAGGATAATGTTTCATTAAAACTTGTCCAGAACAAAGTCAAATGGAGGACATTGAGGTCGAAGATTGAGTAATGTGAGTCTCGAAGAGAGTTTAAAAAGCCACGTAGGACTCAATGCTATGTGGACAGTGACATCAACAATGGATACATATCACAAAGTGTAAGCTGAAAGATTGTATTGTCTTTGAAATAGGTCTCTGGTTTCGCTATTTACATTCATCACTGAATATAACGTTTTCTCGTCTGTGTTGTCAGTGCTGTATTCGCAGGTAGACACAGTGTTAGATCAACTGATAGCCACAGTGTTAGATCAACAGGTAGTCACAGTGTTAGATCAACAGGTAGCCACAGTGTTAGATCAATTTGCCCATGTGGAGTATCACCAGAAAATGCCGACGACGTCCTCCAAAACTGCTCTCTCTACCAAGAGGCCCGTATAAGACATTGGCCCCAAATCATCCCAATAGAAAGAAAACTATATGGAGAGCTCCCTGATTTGGAAACCACTGCGCAGTTCATCTCATGTATTGGTCTAGTCATATGAACACTCCAACATAACAATGAGAACGATAAAGAAGAAGAAGAAAAACTGATAGCCACAGTGTTAGATCAACAGGTAGTCACAGTGTTAGATCAACAGGTAGCCACAGTGTTAGATCAACTGATAGCCATAATGTTAGATCAACAGGTAGCCACAATGCTAGATTAAGAGGTAGTCACAGTGTTAGAATATCTGGTAGTCGTAGTGTTAGACCAACAGATAGCCACAATGTTAGATTAACAGTTAGCCACAATGTTAGATCAACAGGTAGCCATAATGTTAGATCAACAGGTAGCCACACTGTTAGATCAACAGGTAGCCACAATGTTAGATCCTCATGTAGCTACAGTGTTACATACACAGGTAGCCACACTGTTAGATCAACAGGTAGCCACAATGTTAAATCCACATGTAGCTACAGTGTTACATACACAGGTAGCCACAGTGTTAGATCAACAGGTAGCACATTGTTAGATCATCAGGTAGCCGCTTTATTTCTAAACCCCCTCCACCTTTTTCCCTCTCAGTCACATCTGCGCAGGGCTATTACATTCATGTCCTCAAGCAGATCCTCCTACCCACGTGGCTGTACCGATGGCTGGGCAGGATGTAGCTAGCTGTGATTGTTTTTGTTTTTTTTTTGCTGTTTTTTTCCCAACCCTTTCTCCTTGAAGCCAATCAATGTTAATGTTTATGTTTAAACTATTTTTATGGCAGACGACATCAAACCCGGAAGTGAGCTCACTTAACTTCGATGTCACTCACTTTAAACTTGTTAAAACATACATCGCGCCTTTTTTTATGACATTTTAAACAGTAAATCAAATGATAAGTCTAGATAAGACTAAACAGAGATGAACTAAATCTAGGTCTGAGCTTGGTGGAAGTGTCGTCTGCTTTGTTCGAATCTTGGAACTTTCGCTGACTAGACAGTTCAAGTTTTCAAGAGAGTAAAAATTTCTGCGTAAAACAATGACTGATGCCAAGACTACTTGTTGTCAAGCACATATAAACATGGTCTGCATTAAAGTATTCAACTTATATCACTTTATCAGTCAAGTAAAATTTATTTCCCTTGCTCGAGATACAAAAGAAAATAATTAAGTACCAATAATTAATTATCCTTTTTTTTTAATGAATCTTGTTTTGGCATGTAAAAGAAATAATTGTGCGAAATTTCATGTTGATCCGAGATTGGACGTGGGAGAAATAACGTGTACAAACTTTTTACCAGACAGACATTGTGAGTTGATATAAGCTTTGCAAAAATGTTATAAATCGCATATATATATTTGTGTTGGTTTAGATTTATTTCAATGTTAAATACATTGTTGATCCAAACTTCGTATAAGTTTAGTTTAGTTTAAGTATGTTTTTATTGTATTGCTTACTTATAGCGGACCCATTGGGCCGTCTGCGAGTTTGTATGAAAACAAACAACCGTTTGTTATCTTGTTTTTGTAAAAGTATATGCTTATATTCTACTGTTGCTATTTGTTAGCTAAGATTGTGTTAGCATACAAATCCTTGAGTCAGTTTATTGATATCCTTCTAGTACAGTGTTAATTCCCTTGTTTTTATTTAGTGCTTGACATTACGGCGTTGATCTAAGTTTTTATTGGTTCTCCATCTCAGTTTATCAACCCAGCTTTTATGACGTGTGTCAAATCACTTTGGATTAGCATCTTTCTGTTGCGACACGCGCGTGACACTAACGACAATACGCAACACTTTATGACCGGACCTCACGGGTGATTGGGCCAAAACAATAGCGGTCTTCCTTCAGCGCCTGCTCAATCCCAGATAATCCGTACCGCTCTTTTTTTTTTTTCCCCCTTCGAGAACCGGAAAGCCTACTTGTGTGTTCGTCAGTGCGTGTCGCTTGCGGGCTTGCAGCGCGCCATCTGGTTTTCATGATTCAGATGAGGTCTGAGTGAGTAATGATGGTCTTACAATCAACATCAGCAGTCACACACACACGCGCGTGCACAAAGACAGAGCTATGGAAGCTTTGATGACGCCATTTCCATATCACGGTTTTATAAATGTTAAAGTTACGTGACTCATATAGGAATGATATCAAACCAAAGTCCTAGTCTACGGGACCTGTGTGATGAGCACTCTGCTATACGGAAGTGAAGCATGATCAACCTACTCTTGGCAGGAATAAAAAGATGAGTATCTTCCACCCCCGATGCTTAAGGCGGATTTTTTAAATAAGGTGTCCCTCTCTTTCTCTCTCTCTCTCTCTCTCTCTCTCTCTATCTCTCGCTCTCTTTATATACATATTCAAGAATCCCATTATCTACAAATCTTTAGAATTTCATAAAAAAAAATAAAAAAAATAAAGTGAAAAAAAAAAAGAATGACATCAAATGTATGGAGATAGATGGTCAGTGTGCCCTTAGGGACGACGTCTGGCACCACCTCATAAGCTCCTGCCTGGACATCTGATGCACTAGATGGAAGATTGATAATATGAGCGGGGAGACGAATGGACATTGTGAATAGTCAACAAATCGAGCAACAAAATGAGATGGGGGTGGGGGATCGAGGGGGGAGAGAAGCGAGTTTTTTGTTTTATTTTAGATGAAACAAACGTTTGTCTCTTGCCCTGACCTGCTCAACTTGCAGTCGATGAAGAAAGTGACTGAATGTGGTGATTACGTTCTGGAAAACAAACCAACTTTCTAAACTTGTGAGGAGTAGAGTAGATTTAAAAGATGATATAAAATATTCCCTGACACCAGCACCTCAAGTTGATCATTTATTTACATTGGTGACATTCAAGTAGTAGTTCAATCTACCTTACGATCCCTAGATAATCTTAGTGTCAAACCTTGATCTGGAGTAAAACTTAGATGTCTACTAGTGTTGTTTTTTGTATAAGGACCATCGACTTACTTCTCAGCATCCAATAGAGTTCGCCTACCTTAGAAGGTTCTCAGTGGACATAAAGTTAAAAAAACAACAAGATTTATTTGCAGGGCCGGATTGAACTAAAGGAACACAAGTTATTCTAGCTTAAGGCCTTCTTAGGAATATTAAAGGAACACAAGTTATTCTAGCTTAAGGCCTTCTTAGGAATATTTAGCACTGACATAAATCTCATAGCTTTAGACCTTTTTGAAGTCGAAATAAGGTACTGTTAATCTGTATACACTTTTATAATGAGATCAAATATACATTTTATAAAAGAAATTAAAATGTCGAGGATTTAATGACTATTCAAAGTGTCAACTGCGAGGGTAGTTAGTATTTGGCTTAGTATTTACATTGTTTATAAATTTCATATTTTCAAATAATGTATGTGTATAGAACTTGTATGTTTAATTCAGAAGACCAAAAGTTGTTTCTATTTAAAGCACGATAAGTTTATGTTTATGGCCATGTTTATGGCCATGTTGCGCCATTGTGTGTGAGTGGTGTATGCTGTATCAGCCAACTTCAGCAGACGAGCACAAGAGATGCGCAGTGAATGTGAACAGTGGCGACACTAATGCGACACCTTTACGACTTTGTTTGCACGCGCGGCCTTGGTTCTAATCATGTGAATGGTTCCGTTTTTTTTTTTTTTAAAGAGTCTTTGTAATCACAACAAATGTACAAAGGATCAATAAAGTAGTCTTAGTTTGATGCTTTATGTCTTCTAATGCTTAAATGACCTTTTTTTTAGTTTGACCTTTGACATTGATTTTAAAGGTTTTGTTGATCTTTTTGTTTCTGATATTATCTATCTAAAAATCTTTTTATACTTAAATACATAGATCTACACTATGTTTGAATTCTATTTTACAAATAAATTTTCTTATACGCTGCATTTCTAAATTAGTTACTTATTGGCACCCTTGACCCCCTCCCCCCCCCCCCTTTTTTGTTTTGCTTCAACACTTCCCTTCCACCATGTGGTGAATGAATGAGTCAATTTCAAGTAATGCCATACTTTAAAAACAAATATATTACAGTGCGCCTACCCTAGGACCCCACCACACGCAGGCATCAACTGACTTTTTTTTTCGCTTCCATTGATTGAAATGGGAGAGTCCAAGTCAGAAATTAATATTTGGTTAAAACTTTTTTGGTTGAGATTTATGTTTATTTAATTTTTAATATTTCACTCTCTTCCCCCCCCCCCCCCCCATGATCAGCCCCGTCACTCGAGACCTTTTTCTTGCATACGTGCTGCCACCAACATTTCAAACCATTAAGTTTTTTAATAAAAATCTCAGGGCACCTTCACTCGCTAAGTCTCCCACGCCCCATACATAACCCTTCAATCATGTTGCGCGTGACGGCGCTCCTGACACCGGAAGCTGGGAGGTTCAGAGTTTGTTCTACTAGCCACCAACTTCGAATGCCGCAGATGTTGTCGCGGGGACAATCGGTACAATCAAGGGCGATCATCAGATCAGCTGAGATAACGTTGAGGAGTGTGAGCTAGGATTAAGAAATGATTATGGAAGACGTCTGGGAAGCTTTATTCTGTTTCAATATTATTTTGTGTGTAGGGAAGTGTTTTTTTAAGTCTTCATAGTATACATTATTTGCATTAAATGTTGTTTTATTTTTTGGTTAACATTGTGGAGCTTCACTATGGCACTTTAAAAAGAAAAGCATTTTAATGCTAATACTAATGAGTCCTTCTAATGATTCTATTTCTAGTTAAGATAGTATTCTGAATGTCTTTGAACTGTATGTTTCAAGAGCGTGTTTCACGCGCTAGAGGTGTTTCCGTTTCTTTACAAATGTTCCGACTGATACAACTGTTCGTACACTGGCATGTTAGCATTTTGTTAATCACAGCCTTGACCGAACAAGCCTGGAACAGGAAACTGTTGACACCAGTGCCCAGATAAATTCGACTGTTTCACAGGCTCGTTTCAATGACGCCACCACATCGACCAGCGAGGAGGTAGTGACGTATAAACGGGGAAATCCTATTCTAGTAATGAAAGTGAAAATGGTGGTGTGGGCCATTAATAAGTATTATTAATTAGCTTGTATCTCGACCCTTTGTCAGGCTAGTCTTTACCCCGGCAACGCTTCGTGTGACTGAAGAGACCAGTCCTTCAGGTTGACCTACATCCCCAGTGAGTGCAAACAAGATCGTCTAATAATGTTACATCTTCTGCTTGCTGCCTACACCTGGCCTGATCTACTTATCTTTATCCTATACAGTTAATTGATGGCGACACAACAGTAACAATGTAATTACAGTATAAATCCTTTAGCGCATATAAATAGCCGTCATAATGAGCAATTAGGTAATTACGTAGGCCTACATACATAGCTTGCATTCGCGTGATATTGACATACTTAGTATTGAAATGAGATTCTTAATTTCTTAATCAACAGTGCTAATAAACTCTTAAATAGGGAGAGAAATAGACTTACAAAACGATTTACGATTTACAAAATACACACGGGCTTTATTAAACCTTACCATAGTAATTAAGGAACAGTATCACACACGGTCTAATCCGTTAAGGGAACTAACTCTTACACATTACATCGAATATCTACAAATAATCACTAACTTCTTACATTCCTTCCTAAACCTAATTCTATAACCTCCCTTTCTGTCATCGTTGAAGGGCAGACAACTTAATGCTATAACTAGACCAACGGCCGAATCAAAGTACCTCAACAAAGAGATTGTATAACAACACTAGTTTTATAGTGTTACGATCTCTCTTCCTAATCAGGCCTTCCGTAAACACTGCTAGACACAACACAACAACACATCAAGAACCTGACAACAAGAGCTCCACAATATCGGGTATTTTAATAATGAGTGAATAAGTAGATAACAGCCAATGCTAGACAATTGGCATCAAACACAACAACTAAAATGTCACTCTGTACATCACCGTACAAAACTCTACTGTCTCTCTTTCTGGACTTGTACATCTACACCTGAGGACTCAACCAGGACCGACTTCATGGCCGACTAACAGTCCCGGTCTCGACGCTCTCCGGTCTTGAACTCCGCTTTCCTACATACTGTCACTCGTACACGCAGGCTTTCAATCACATGACCATAACATTGGTCATATTTGCGTGTAATCGTGTAATCGTAGTACTGTCCCTTGTCCAAGGCCCCGCTGACCTGAGTGATTCACGTGTGTGTCAGCTGAGCCTATAGTTAACCCTTTTTCGCCGCCAATAGGGTTATAACACTGCCCCCTTCTCAGATTTGTCCGTCCCGGACAAAATCTATCACACGACATTGGCAGTGGCGTTGAATCGATGCAGGAGGAGGTCTATCGGTGGGGGCGACAATGGGCTTATAGTGCCATCTCGATGGATCCATCTGCGTTGTATACTGCGTATGTCTCTTTCTCCTTCTGCTCCAGTTGACCTTCACCTGGTTGCACAGACGTCGTGGTTGCATCGCCATCCACTTTGGATTCAGCAACCATCGCCTTCTTCGGTCGCTCACTACTGAAGGCAGCCAGCCAGCACATGGGGAGGGATAAGATGTCAGGACTGGGGTCGCCAAGATCGTTGGCCTATCAGGTTGTTTCATAGGGCTTTCAAGAGATGGGTTTTGGGAATGGGTATCAGGTCCACAGGAGGGGAAATAGTGGCACACATCATCTTCAGGCTTGTCCGGAGGGCAAACTAGTGGAGCAAGTTGGCAGCACTCCACTTGCGAAGGACCCTCATCTTCAGCATCAGGCTCCAGTTCACTTACTTGACCATCATCAGGGCTTCTCACTATTGTCTCGTCAGCAGGACAAACGTCTGTTGGGTGCAGACCTTGCCGATGGGTTTCTTGGAGTTGGCGTTCTCCCTGCAAAGCTCGACACACAAAGTTCTTGCCAAACATCTGGTTGCAGCCATCAGGATTCGAGTTCCTCTCAACAGCACTGACAGATTGACAGATGTCTTTAATGTCCTCAGCTACAGGCTTGAGGTAAGACACGACGTTGTCTTGTTCTATCTGGCTGATGGAGGCACTCACGTCATGGACGTCTGTAGCAAAAGCGTTGGTTGAACTATTGGTCTCGGTCTCTTCTCTTGTTTCTTCACCTGTTTCTTTCTGCGAGTCACCATTGATCACATTCTGAAAGCCAGCCAACATCTGCTCTTGAAAGGTGATCAAGAGCTCTACAACATCGGGTTTGAGTTCAAAGAGGTACGTGTTCGGATCTTCCTCTTCATCCACTAGGGCTTGCCGGAGACGTTCTTTAAGAGTTTCATTGTTCCTTTCGTAGTACTTCAGTCCTCGCCATTTCAGCTCTTGTTTCAGTTCTTTCAGATTCAGTTCATCTAGCAGTTTTACAGAAGCCATAGGAAATCCCACTTCTGACACCAGTGTTACGATCTCTCTTCCTAATCAGGCCTTCCGTAAACACTGCTAGACACAACACAACAACACATCAAGAACCTGACAACAAGAGCTCCACAATATCGGGTACTTTAATAATGAATGAATAAGTAGATAACAGCCAATGCTAGACAATTGGCATCAAACACATTAACAACTAAAATGTCACTCTGTACATCACCGTACAAAACTCTACTGTCTCTCTTTCTGGACTTGTACATCTACACCTGAGGACTCAACCAGGACCGACTTCATGGCCGACTAACAGTCCCGGTCTCGACGCTCTCCGGTCTTGAACTCCGCTTTCCTACACACTGTCACTCGTACACGCAGGCTTTCAATCACATGACCATAACATTGGTCATATTTGCGTGTAATCGTGTAATCGTAGTACTGTCCCTTGTCCAAGGCCCCGCTGACCTGAGTGATTCACGTGTGTGTCAGCTGAGCCTATAGTTAACCCTTTTTCGCCGCCAATAGGGTTATAACAATACATAATCAAAGAAACTGAAAAGTAATAAGCTTTCTTGTTTACACTCTCAGACTCGGCCATTTTTCATTTCCTCTGACATCAGTCTCTGCCCTGTGCCTGATGGTGCACGAATGAAGGTCCGCAAAGCAGGCTGGTAACAATACAGGACAAAGGAATGCATTAACATAAGCTTTAGTTGAACTGATCAGGACCCACGTTTGGTTCGCCTACATTTCTGTTGGTTGTATTTCTCGTGTTTCATAATTCTTTGTGTCTGTGTGTTTACGCATGAAGCAGCACAGTGAGACCCAAATCGGAAATTGGTTTAAGAAACTACCTGGTGGAAATGACCGTTTAGAAAACATGGACTGGACATGGCTAACTGAAAAAAAAAGCCAAACAAGAAAAATATATAAAATACTTTAATAAAAAAAAAAGCTTATATTATATAATTGTATCAGTTAGTTTGGATGTAATTAAATGTGTAATAGATTAAGACTATTCTAGCTTAGCAAAAACTAATCTGTGCAATTAAAAAGATTCTATCAATTGTCTTTTTAAAGCGCAAATTTCATTAATTGGTATTAGTTTACGTGACTAGAAACGCTGAATCAGGTTTCTCTTATATTTTAAGAATATGCAGAAAAAATTGCAGATTACAAATATGTCATTTGATTTCATTGGAGATAAATAGTTTTTAAAATATATATTTTTAAGTTTTATTTCCTATTACCATATACTGTCATTGGAAACACGCCATTTTGGTTTTAAGGCTTAATACTAGACTATCTCCCTTGAATTACTTGTCAACATTTTTCTATTGCTGTTTTGTCTTTCTTTCTAGCAGCTATTAGATCTAATATTAAAATTCATTTAAAATTATAGAATAAGAACAAAAAACTTTTTTTTTTTTAAAGTTATTGAAAAAAAGAAGAAACAACTTCATCAATTTATTATTAACATTTTATTAGTCCTTCATTTCAGTAAATACACTTAAAGAACAAAAATCTCTTTTTAAAAAGTTATTGAAAGTTTAATATAGATAAGGGAGATAAATATGCTTAAAAACAACATGGTGGTCAGTAAAGGTATCTGGGCATCTAAACTATTACCCATGATTTTAGCGTTCTCAATAAGCTATTATTTCTTTCACTTGTCTGAACCAGTTGGTAAAGGGTCAACACTTGTGGGTAGAAGAGACCACTAGCTCGTTGCCACGTCGTAAAGACCTGCGCTGATTGGATTCGGCCTAGGTCACGTGCTGACTATTCTATCCCTTGGTCCATATCCCCCCCCCCTCGGCCTTCGTCCCAGAGACCATCTTCTCACTTGTCACTATTGTTGAAGACGTGGCCTTTAACAGACTATATTTGGTTAACATTCAAAGTCGTCTAGCAAATACTAAGACTACGTGAAATTACTTGTAACTGTAGTGGAGCAACTCTTTAAGTTTTATGTTTATGCCAGTGTTACTGTTATCAGCTCTAAGCTTGAAATGTGTCTTCTTGTATTTATTGGACATCTAAAAAAAAATTCCTTTTCATGGCGTCGTTGTTGTTTTTTTGTTTTTTGTTTTGTTTTTTTTGGTAACTTTAATTGAACCTACCCCTCTCCATCCATCTTGTAACAGAACAGATGATGTCAATGTCTGATAGGGATACTTACTCTCCCCCCCCCCCCCCTTTTTAGATGACTAATGCAAATCAGTTAGGTGTCAAAGCATTTAGGTCATAGCAGGGTCTTCGCAGCCACGTGCAATCTTCTAATTCTTCAGACTCAACAGGGCCGGATATACGACATTGATAGACTGTGCAGACGTACAGAGCGCTACCCGTTAGAGGAGGCCTTCACATTCATAAAATAACTCTAAACGAATATATATTATACGTGAACAAGTAGTTCATTTCTTACTTTATGACATGCTCTTAGATTGATCAATATTATTAAGCTTGAAAAGGGCGGGGGATTCTACATGTCCTGCTTAGGGCCTCGAAGTACATAAGTCTGGCACTGGGACTTTTTTTTTAAATTAGTATTTCATGTTTTTTTTAGAATAAACTTCCACTAAACACCCTCCCCCCTATCCATAACTACCACTGTCATTTAAACATATTCTCACCACCCGTTTTTAGTACAGTCTGTTGTATTGACTTTTGTCTCCCTTGATCAGAAAATTGTTTTACAGCAGCCGTCGTCTGCGTTTGTCGGAGAAGACATCAGACACTTGTGAGGTTCATCGGGTTCAAGTTGTCCCCCGTTCACGTATCCAGTGAGATGTCGGCTCTCCCACTTGAGAATATCAGCAGACGTCAAAGCAGCAATCGCCCTCTTTGTGTCCTCCAGGCATTTGTAGATGTGCGTCTCGTGATGCTTCTTGATAGATTGGAGTTTTATGTATTGACGATTTCAAGTCGTTTGGGCAAGAAAAGAGGCGGGAAAAAAATGGATGTTGAAGGGAAAGAATCTAAAATGTTTGTTTTTTCTAATAAAAAAATAAATATTAAATCGATGTACTAAGTTGCATAATGAGACAGTAAGCTAAGAGCCTTGCCTTTGACAATTTCACAGACATTTAGTGTGACACCACTGCTGATCCTTTTACAAATCTACTCCCGTTGTTTTTCTTTCTTGTTTTATAGCGATGGTATCTATGAAAAGGTAAAAGGTAGCATTCAATGTTGAGAGCGCTGTATTTCATGTTACAATCTGTGGTATATAGGTCAGTGCATACCTTTATTTTCTTATTAATTGCAGAAGTTCCTTTTAAAGAGGAGATTAATACGAAACCTTTCCTGAAACTTGGTGTGTTTGTAAATTTAAACTGACACTGGAAAATGTTCAGACTATTGTGTCTGGGTATTCCGTAACTAAGTTCGTAGTCATCGCTTCCCAGCCTCAACGTGTAGTGCGGGGGTGGAAACGGTCGCCAGAAGAAACTAGGCCACTAAGGAAACGAAACAGATCCTCCTAAGGGGTGCCTAACGCCCGAGTCAATTGCATTGGCGGGGAGTAGAGAAAGCACCAACAAACACGTCACTATCCACTCACCGCTTCTTAAGGGACCTTCATGGCTGATGTAATACAGAAAAGGCATATGAGGGAGTATCTCCGATGTGCTCGGCCTTTGTCCTCGCTTATAACCCGATCGTCTTTGGATACGAGCCATCGGTAAAAGGGATGTTAAAATTTACATCTGCTTGGATCTTTCCAAAACAGAAGGTGTGTTCAATCAGGCAGATGGGGTTAGGCCCATAGTTTCGAAAGTCTTAGACTCAACTCTTATGACTAATAAGAAATTCTTCGTCTGTTTGGAAAATATCTGTACATAGTCACTCCAGAGAGAGAGAGAGAGAGAGAGAGAGAGAGAGAGAGAAAGCTAGTTTAGCCTCATTACAACCTGTTCTTCTCTTAACGCAAGTTAAACAATTAACGTCAAGTGTATTTACATCTCTCAGAAGTGTTTCTCTGTCACTCTTTAGTTTCGTTTAAAACGCTTTGGGCTGTATGGTCATGGCTAGTTATTTCTAACACCCCCAGCAAAACGTGCATGTTAAAAGAATGGTAAAGGTAACGTTATTAAACGTGGGACCATTACTAACTGCTTAGCGGCAGTAAGACGTGGGCTACACTATGGCATCAAAACGGTCACAAATCAGAATAACAGAATAATCTACAAATATTGCATCGTCCGGACTACTCGTACTATCCTTCACGGATTGAAAGTTTTAATTAATTTTTCCCCCATCCCCCTAGTGGTCTGTATAAATCGTACCGTGCGGTGTGCAGATGTCGCGGTGTGCAGATGTCGATGTAGCTTCGCTTCTGCTTCATGTTTTGGCGCCACTGTGCATTCTCCAAGTTTTGAGAGTTTCCATAAACTCTCAGGGGGATAGCGCGGGGAAACAAAACAGGGGAAATAATTTGTTGTCAACGGCATGTGTGGGTACATCTCTGCAGTACTTCCTGGCTCTGATTGTCTTGTTTGTGCATCCTTAGACACATGTCTCTGTAGTACTTCCTGGCTCTGATTGTCTTGTTTGTGCATCCCTAGACACATGTCTCTGCAGTACTTCCTGGCTCTGATTGTCTTGTTTGTACACCCCTAGACACATGTCTCTGTAGTACTTCCTGGCTCTGATTGTCTTGTTTGTGCATCCCTAGACACATGTCTCTGTAGTACTTCCTGGCTCTGATTGTCTTGTTTGTACACCCCTAGACACATGTCTCTGTAGTACTTCCTGGCTCTGATTGTCTTGTTTGTGCATCCCTAGACACATGTCTCTGTAGTACTTCCTGGCTCTGATTGTCTTGTTTGTGCATCCCTAGACACATGTCTCTGCAGTACTTCCTGGCTCTGATTGTCTTGTTTGTACACCCCTAGACACATGTCTCTGCAGTACTTCCTGGCTCTGGTTGTCTTGTTTGTACACCCCTAGACACATGTCTCTGCAGTACTTCCTGGCTCTGATTGTCTTGTTTGTACACCTCTAGACACATATCTCTGCAGTACTTCCTGGCTCTGGTTGTCTTGTTTGTACATCCCTAGACACATGTCTCTGTAGTACTTCCTGGCTCTGGTTGTCTTGTTTGTACACCTCTAGACACATGTCTGTAGTAATTCCTGGCTCTGGTTGTCTTGTTTGTACATCCCTAGACACATGTCTCTGCAGTACTCCCTGGCTCTGATTGTCTTGTTTGTACACCCCTAGACACATGTCTCTGCAGTACTCCCTGGCTCTGATTGTCTTGTTTTTACACCCCTAGACACATGTCTCTGCAGTACTTCCTGGCTCTGGTTGTCTTGTTTGTACACCCTTAGACACATGCCCCAGTCATGGGTGGACATGTCCATAAAGAGGTAGTGAATATGGCAATAAGAACTCCGGCTGGGGTGTAATAGGTAACCAAGTTCATTGCTTTTATCGGGGATGAAAGAGCTCCTAAAGGAACAATTTTCTTGTGGAAGTTTATCTTATCATTCATGGACACCCTACGGCCTCATGTCATGGTGGTATAGTTCAGAAATATATGAAACATATGCCTCTGTGTAATGCTCAGACATTGGTCTCACCTGGTCAACAAGATGGAACACCAACTGTGATAGATTGTTGCTTTTGTTCATAGAGCTTTCATTAGGTCATCTGTTACTTTGTCCGACTATTAACCAGGCCGTCAATTGGCCACCCCAATATATCAGATAAAGTTGGTTGGACTCATGTTCGTCCTTAAAAGTCCCGAAATTTAAAGTCCAATTCTACACCAAGATTTGATCCCGAACACCTTGGTTTGGAAGCTAAGCGCTTTACCACTCAACCACCAGAAACGGATGACAATTACATCATCTGCCATCTTGCGTATTTGTTTTCACTGTTAAAGAGCTTTTAAACACGATCAAGTGATTTAAGATCAAATCTTTCATTTCATGCTAGTGCGTTGGTGAGCCTATCCAGTGGTCAATGGTCTCAAGGTGACACAATATTTAGTTATTAATTAAACATATGTTTTTTAACTGAGACCAAAGTGTTTTACTTTGTCTAGTTAGCAGACGAAGACACTGGACAAACATATATCTCCGTCAATCTTTGACCACTGGAGATGGGCGATGAGTCGTCCAGTAATCATGTACTTAACAGTCGTTAGTG